>NW_027479266.1:0-169646 GCF_051014685.1 Ptiloglossa arizonensis | reverse complement strand
GTATAACGTATAGCGTATAACGAATAACGTATAACGTATAACGTACAACGTATATCGTACAACGTATATCGTATATCGTATAACGTATAACGTATAACGTATAACGTATAACGTATAACGTATAACGTATAACGTATAACGTATAACGTATAACGTATAACGTATAACGTATAACGTATAACGTATAACGTATAACGTATAACGTATAACGTATAACGTATATCCTATAACGCATAACGTATAACGTATAACGTATAACGTGTAACGTATAACGTATAACGAATAACGTATAACGTATAACGTATAACGTATAACGTATAACGTATAACGTTTAACGTATAACGTATAACGTATAACGTATAACGTAAAACGTATAACGTACAACGTACAACGTATAACGTATAACGTATATCGTATAACGTATAACGTATAACGTACAACGTATAACGTATAACGTATAACGTATAACGTATAACGTATAACGTATAACGTATAACGTATAACGTATAACGTATAACGCATAACGTATAACGCATAACGTATAACGTATAACGTGTAATGTATAACGTATAACGTGTAACGTATAACGTATAGCGTATAACGTATAACGTATTACATATTACATATAACGTATAACGTACAACGTATAACGTATAACGTATAACGTATAACGTATAACGTATAACGTATAACGTATGACGTATCACGTATAAGGTATGACCTATAACGCATTACGTATAGCGTATAACGCATAATGTATAACGTATAACGTATAACGTACAACGTATAACGTATAACGTATAACGTATAACGTATAACGTATAACGTATAACGTATAACGTATAACGTATAACGTATAACGCATAACGTATAACGCATAACGTATAACGTATAACGTGTAATGTATAACGTATAACGTGTAACGTATAACGTATAGCGTATAACGTATAACGTATTACATATTACATATAACGTATAACGTACAACGTATAACGTATAACGTATAACGTATAACGTATAACGTATAACGTATAACGTATGACGTATCACGTATAAGGTATGACCTATAACGCATTACGTATAGCGTATAACGCATAATGTATAACGTATAACGTATAACGTATAACGTAAAACGTATAACGTATAACGTAAAACGTATAACGTATAACGTATAACGTATAACGTATAACGTATAACGTATAACGTATAACGTATAACGTATAACGTATAACGTATAACGTATAACGTATAACGTATAACGTATAACGTATAACGTATAACGTATAACGTATAACGTATAACGTATAACGTATAACGTATAACGTATAACGTATAACGTATAACGTATAACGTAAAACGTAAAACGTATAACGTATAACGTATAACGTATAACGTATAACGTATAACGTATAACGTATAACGTATAACGTATAACGTATAACGTATAACGTATAACGTATAACGTATAACGTATAACGATCCTATAACGCATAACGTATAACGTATAACGTATAACGTGTAACGTATAACGTATAACGAATAACGTATAACGTATAACGTATAACGTATAACGTATAACGTATAACGTTTAACGTATAACGTATAACGTATAACGTATAACGTAAAACGTATAACGTACAACGTACAACGTATAACGTATAACGTATATCGTATAACGTATAACGTATAACGTACAACGTATAACGTATAACGTATAACGTATAACGTATAACGTATAACGTATAACGTATAACGTATAACGTATAACGTATAACGCATAACGTATAACGCATAACGTATAACGTATAACGTATAACGTATAACGTATAACGTATAACGCATAACGTATAACGCATAACGTATAACGTATAACGTATAGCGTATAACGAATAACGTATAACGTATAACGTATAACGTATAACGTATAACGTATAACGTATAACGTATAACGTATAACGTATAACGTATAACGTATAACGTATATCCTATAACGCATAACGTATAACGTATAACGTATATCGTATAACGTATAACGTTTAACGCATAACGTACAACGTATAACGTATAACGTATAACGTATAACGTATAACGTATAACGTATAACGTATAACGTATAACGTATAACGTATAACGTATAACGTATAACGTATAACGTATAACGTATAACGTATAACGTATAACGTATAACGTATAACGTATAACGTATAACGTATAACGTATAACGTTTAACGTATAACGTATAACGTATAACGAATAACGTATAACGTATAACGTATAACGCATAACGTATAACGCATAACGTATAACGTATAACGTATAACGTATAACGTATAACGTGTAACGTATAACGTATATCCTGTAACGCATAAAGTATAGCGTATAACGCATAACGTATAACGTATAACGTATAACGTATAACGTATAACGTATAACGTATAACGTATAACGTATAACGTATAACGTATAACGTATAACGTATAACGTATAACGTATAACGTATAACGTATAACGTATAACGTATAACGTATAACGTATAACGTATAACGTAAAACGTAAAACGTATAACGTATAACGTATAACGTATAACGTATAACGTATAACGTATAACGTATAACGTATAACGTATAACGTATAACGTATAACGTATAACGTATAACGTATAACGTATAACGTATAACGTATAACGTATAACGTATAACGTATAACGTATAACGTATAACGTATAACGTATAACGTATAACGTATAACGTATAACGTATAACGTATAACGTATAACGTATAACGTATAACGTATAACGTATAACGTATAACGTATAACGTATAACGTTTAACGTATAACGTATAACGTATAACGTATAACGTATAACGTATAACGTACAACGTTTAACGTATAACGTATATCGTATAACGTATAACGTTTAACGTATAACGTTTAACGTATAACGTATAACGTATAACGTATAACGTATAACGTATAACGTATAACGTATAACGTATAACGTATAACGTATAACGTATAACGTATAACGTATAACGTATAACGTATAACGTATAACGTATAACGTATAACGTATAACGTATAACGTATAACGTTTAACGTATAACGTATAACGTATAACGTATGACGAATACCGTAAAACGTAAAACGTATTACATATTACGCATAACGAGTAACGTATAACGTATAACGTATAACGTATAACGTATAATGTATAACGTATAACGTATAACGTATAACGTATAACGTATAACGTATAACGTATAACGTATAACGTATAACGTATAACGTATAACGTATAACGTATAACGTATAACGTATAACGTATAACGTATAACGTATAACGTATAACGTATAACGTATAACGTATAACGTATAACGTATAACGTATAACGTAAAACGTAAAACGTATAACGTATAACGTATAACGTATAACGTATAACGTATAACGTATAACGTATAACGTATAACGTATAACGTATAACGTATAACGTATAACGTATAACGTATAACGTATAACGTATAACGTATAACGTATAACGTATAACGTATAACGTATAACGTATAACGTATAACGTATAACGTATAACGTATAACGTATAACGTATAACGTATAACGTATAACGTATAACGTATAACGTATAACGTATAACGTATAACGTATAACGTATAACGTTTAACGTATAACGTATAACGTATAACGTATAACGTATAACGTATAACGTACAACGTTTAACGTATAACGTATATCGTATAACGTATAACGTTTAACGTATAACGTTTAACGTATAACGTATAACGTATAACGTATAACGTATAACGTATAACGTATAACGTATAACGTATAACGTATAACGTATAACGTATAACGTATAACGTATAACGTATAACGTATAACGTATAACGTATAACTTATAACGTATATCGTATAACGTATAACGTGCAACGTATAACGTATAACGTATAACGTATTACGTATTACGTATAACCTATAACGTCTAACGTATAACGTATAACGTATAACGTATAACGTATAACGTATAACGTATAACGTATAACGTATAACGTATAACGCATAACGTATAACGTATAACGTATAACGTATAACGTATAACGTATAACGTTTAACGTATAACGTATAACGTATAACGTATAACGTATAACGTATAACGTATAACGTATAACGTATAACGTATAGCGTATAACGAATAACGTATAACGTATAACGTATAACGTATAACGTACAACGTATATCGTATAACGTATAACGTATAACGTATAACGTATAACGTATAACGTATAACGTATAACGTATAACGTATAACGTATAACGTATAACGTATAACGTATAACGTATAACGTATAACGTATAACGTATAACGTATAACGTATAACGTATAACGTATAACGTATAACGTATAACGTATAACGTATAACGTATAACGTATAAAGTATAACGTATAACGTATAACGTATAACGTATAACGTATAAAGTATAACGTATATCCTATAACGCATAACGTATAACGTATAACGTATAACGTGTAACGTATAACGTATAACGAATAACGTATAACGTATAACGTATAACGTATAACGTACAACGCATAACGTATAACGTATAACGTATAACGCATAACGTATAACGCATAACGTATAACGTATAACGTATAACGTATAACGTATAACGTGTAACGTATAACGTATATCCTATAACGCATAACGTATAGCGTATAACGCATAACGTATAACGTATAACGTATAACGTATAACGTATAACGTATAACGTATAACGTATAACGTATAACGTATAACGTATAACGTATGACGAATACCGTAAAACGTAAAACGTATTACATATTACGCATAACGAGTAACGTATAACGTATAACGTATAACGTATAACGTATAACGTATAACGTATAACGTATAACGAATAACGTACAACGTATAACGTATAACGAATAACGTATAACGTATAACGTATAACGTATGACGTATCACGTATAAGGTATGACCTATAACGCATAACGTATAGCGTATAACGCATAACGTATAACGTATAACGTATAACGTATAACGTATAACGTATAACTTTTAACGTATAACGTATAAGGTATAACGTGTAACGTATAACGTATAACGTAAAACGTATTACGTATTACGTATAACCTATAACGTCTAACGTATAACGTATAACGTATAACGTATAACGCATAACGTATAACGTATAACGTATTACGTTTAACCTGTAACGTCCAACGTATAACGTATAACGTATACCGTATAACGTATAACGTATAACTTGCAACGTATAACGTATAACGTATAACGTGTAACGTATAACGTATAACATAAAACGTATTACGTATTACGTATAACCTACAACGTCTAACGTATAACGTATAACGTATAACGTATATCGTATAACGTATAACGTATAACGTATAACGTTTAACGTATAACGTTTAACGTATAACGTATAACGTATAACGTATAACGTATAACGTATAACGTATTACGTATAACGTATAACGAATAACGTATAACGTATAACGTATAACGTATAACGTATAACGTATAACGTATAACGTATAACGCATATCGTATAACGCATAACGTATAACGTACAACGTGTAACGTATAACGTATAACGTATATCCTATAACGCATAACGTATAACGTATAACGTATAACGTATAACGTATAACGTATAACGTATAACGTATAACGTATAACGTATAACGTTTAACGTATAACGTATAACGTATAACGTATAACGTATAACGTATAACGTACAACGTTTAACGTATAACGTATATCGTATAACGTATAACGTATTACGTATAACGTATAACGAATAACGTATAACGTATAACGTATAACGTATAACGTATAACGTATAACGTATAACGTATAACGCATATCGTATAACGCATAACGTATAACGTACAACGTGTAACGTATAACGTATAACGTATATCCTATAACGCATAACGTATAACGTATAACGTATAACGTATAACGTATAACGTATAACGTATAACGTATAACGTATAACGTATAACGTATAACGTATAACGTTTAACGTATAACGTATAGCGTATAACGTATAACGTATAACGTATAACGTACAACGTTTAACGTATAACGTATATCGTATAACGTATAACGTATAACGTATAACGTTTAACGTATAACGTATAACGTATAACGTATAACGTATAACGTATAACGTATAACGTATAACGTATAACGTATAACGTATAACGTATAACGTATAACGTATAACGTATAACGTATAACGTATAACGTATAACTTATAACGTATATCGTATAACGTATAACGTGCAACGTATAACGTATAACGTATAACGTATTACGTATTACGTATAACCTATAACGTCTAACGTATAACGTATAACGTATAACGTATAACGTATAACGTATAACGTATAACGTATAACGTATAACGTATAACGTATAACGTATAACGTATAACGTATAACGTATAACGTTTAACGTATAACGTATAACGTATAACGTATAACGTATAACGTATAACGTATAACGTATAACGTATAACGTATAACGTATAACGTATAAGGTGTATCCTATAACGCATAACGTATAACGTATAACCTATAACGTGTAACGTATAACGTATAACGAATAACGTATAACGTATAACGTATAACGTATAACGTACAACGCATAACGTATAACGTATAACGTATAACGCATAACGTATAACGCATAACGTATAACGTATAACGTATAACGTATAACGTATAACGTGTAACGTATAACGTATATCCTATAACGCATAACGTATAGCGTATAACGCATAACGTATAACGTATAACGTATAACGTATAACGTATAACGTATAACGTATAACGTATAACGTATAACGTATAACGTATAACGTATGACGAATACCGTAAAACGTAAAACGTATTACATATTACGCATAACGAGTAACGTATAACGTATAACGTATAACGTATGACGTATAACGTATAACGAATAACGTACAACGTATAACGTATAACGAATAACGTATAACGTATAACGTATAACGTATGACGTATCACGTATAAGGTATGACCTATAACGCATAACGTATAGCGTATAACGCATAACGTATAACGTATAACGTATAACGTATAACGTATAACGTATAACTTTTAACGTATAACGTATAAGGTATAACGTGTAACGTATAACGTATAACGTAAAACGTATTACGTATTACGTATCACCTATAACGTCTAACGTAGAACGTATAACGTATAACGTATAACGCATAACGTATAACGTATAACGTATTACGTTTAACATGTAACGTCCAACGTATAACGTATAACGTATACCGTATAACGTATAACGTATAACTTGTAACGTATAACGTATAACGTATAACGTATAACGTGTAACGTATAACGTATAACATAAAACGTATTACGTATTACGTATAACCTATAACGTCTAACGTATAACGTATAACGTATAACGTATATCGTATAACGTATAACGTATAACGTATAACGTTTAACGTATAACGTTTAACGTATAACGTATAACGTATAACGTATAACGTATAACGTATAACGTATAACGCATATCGTATAACGCATAACGTATAACGTACAACGTGTAACGTATAACGTATAACGTATATCCTATAACGCATAACGTATAACGTATAACGTATAACGTATAACGTATAACGTATAACGTATAACGTATAACGTATAACGTATAACGTATAACGTATAACGTTTAACGTATAACGTATAACGTATAACGTATAACGTATAACGCATAACGTATAACGTATAACGTATTACGTTTAACCTGTAACGTCCAACGTATAACGTATAACGTATACCGTATAACGTATAACGTATAACTTGCAACGTATAACGTATAACGTATAACGTGTAACGTATAACGTATAACATAAAACGTATTACGTATTACGTATAACCTACAACGTCTAACGTATAACGTATAACGTATAACGTATATCGTATAACGTATAACGTATAACGTATAACGTTTAACGTATAACGTTTAACGTATAACGTATAACGTATAACGTATAACGTATAACGTATAACGTATTACGTATAACGTATAACGAATAACGTATAACGTATAACGTATAACGTATAACGTATAACGTATAACGTATAACGTATAACGCATATCGTATAACGCATAACGTATAACGTACAACGTGTAACGTATAACGTATAACGTATATCCTATAACGCATAACGTATAACGTATAACGTATAACGTATAACGTATAACGTATAACGTATAACGTATAACGTATAACGTATAACGTTTAACGTATAACGTATAACGTATAACGTATAACGTATAACGTATAACGTACAACGTTTAACGTATAACGTATATCGTATAACGTATAACGTATTACGTATAACGTATAACGAATAACGTATAACGTATAACGTATAACGTATAACGTATAACGTATAACGTATAACGTATAACGCATATCGTATAACGCATAACGTATAACGTACAACGTGTAACGTATAACGTATAACGTATATCCTATAACGCATAACGTATAACGTATAACGTATAACGTATAACGTATAACGTATAACGTATAACGTATAACGTATAACGTATAACGTATAACGTATAACGTATAACGTTTAACGTATAACGTATAGCGTATAACGTATAACGTATAACGTATAACGTACAACGTTTAACGTATAACGTATATCGTATAACGTATAACGTATAACGTATAACGTTTAACGTATAACGTATAACGTATAACGTATAACGTATAACGTATAACGTATAACGTATAACGTATAACGTATAACGTATAACGTATAACGTATAACGTATAACGTATAACGTATAACGTATAACGTATAACTTATAACGTATATCGTATAACGTATAACGTGCAACGTATAACGTATAACGTATAACGTATTACGTATTACGTATAACCTATAACGTCTAACGTATAACGTATAACGTATAACGTATAACGTATAACGTATAACGTATAACGTATAACGTATAACGTATAACGTATAACGTATAACGTATAACGTATAACGTTTAACGTATAACGTATAACGTATAACGTATAACGTATAACGTATAACGTATAACGTATAACGTATAACGTATAACGTATAACGTATAAGGTGTATCCTATAACGCATAACGTATAACGTATAACCTATAACGTGTAACGTATAACGTATAACGAATAACGTATAACGTATAACGTATAACGTATAACGTACAACGCATAACGTATAACGTATAACGTATAACGCATAACGTATAACGCATAACGTATAACGTATAACGTATAACGTATAACGTATAACGTGTAACGTATAACGTATATCCTATAACGCATAACGTATAGCGTATAACGCATAACGTATAACGTATAACGTATAACGTATAACGTATAACGTATAACGTATAACGTATAACGTATAACGTATAACGTATAACGTATGACGAATACCGTAAAACGTAAAACGTATTACATATTACGCATAACGAGTAACGTATAACGTATAACGTATAACGTATGACGTATAACGTATAACGAATAACGTACAACGTATAACGTATAACGAATAACGTATAACGTATAACGTATAACGTATGACGTATCACGTATAAGGTATGACCTATAACGCATAACGTATAGCGTATAACGCATAACGTATAACGTATAACGTATAACGTATAACGTATAACGTATAACTTTTAACGTATAACGTATAAGGTATAACGTGTAACGTATAACGTATAACGTAAAACGTATTACGTATTACGTATCACCTATAACGTCTAACGTAGAACGTATAACGTATAACGTATAACGCATAACGTATAACGTATAACGTATTACGTTTAACATGTAACGTCCAACGTATAACGTATAACGTATACCGTATAACGTATAACGTATAACTTGTAACGTATAACGTATAACGTATAACGTGTAACGTATAACGTATAACATAAAACGTATTACGTATTACGTATAACCTATAACGTCTAACGTATAACGTATAACGTATAACGTATATCGTATAACGTATAACGTATAACGTATAACGTTTAACGTATAACGTTTAACGTATAACGTATAACGTATAACGTATAACGTATAACGTATAACGTATAACGCATATCGTATAACGCATAACGTATAACGTACAACGTGTAACGTATAACGTATAACGTATATCCTATAACGCATAACGTATAACGTATAACGTATAACGTATAACGTATAACGTATAACGTATAACGTATAACGTATAACGTATAACGTATAACGTATAACGTTTAACGTATAACGTATAACGTATAACGTATAACGTATAACGTATAACGTACAACGTTTAACCTATAACGTATATCGTATAACGTATAACGTATAACGTATAACGTTTAACGTATAACGTATAACGTATAACGTATAACGTATAACGTATAACGTATAACGTATAACGTATAACGTATAACGTATAACGTATAACGTATAACGTATAACGTATAACGTATAACGTATAACGTATAACGTATAACGTATAACTTATAACGTATATCGTATAACGTATAACGTGCAACGTATAACGTATAACGTATAACGTATAACGTATAACGTATAACGTATAACGTATAACGTATAACGTATAACGTATAACGTATAACGTATAACGTGTAACATATAACGTATAACGTATAACGTATAACGTTTAACGTATAACGTATAACGTATAACGTATAACGTATAACGTATAACGTACAACGTTTAACGTATAACGTATATCGTATAACGTATAACGTATAACGTATAACGTTTAACGTATAACGTATAACGTATAACGTATAACGTATAACGTATAACGTATAACGTATAACGTATAACGTATAACGTATAACGTATAACGTATAACGTATAACGTATAACGTATAACGTATAACGTATAACTTATAACGTATATCGTATAACGTATAACGTGCAACGTATAACGTATAACGTATAACGTATTACGTATTACGTATAACCTATAACGTCTAACGTATAACGTATAACGTATAACGTATAACGTATAACGTATAACGTATAACGTATAACGTATAACGTATAACGTATAACGTATAACGTATAACGTTTAACGTATAACGTATAACGTATAACGTATAACGTATAACGTATAACGTATAACGTATAACGTATAACGTATAACGTATAACGTATAGCGTATAACGAATAACGTATAACGTATAACGTACAACGTATAACGTACAACGTATATCGTATAACGTATAACGTATAACGTATAACGTATAACGTATAACGTATAACGTATAACGTATAACGTATAACGTATAACGTATAACGTATAACGTATAACGTATAACGTATAACGTATAACGTATAACGTATAACGTATAACGTATAACGTATAACGTATAACGTATAACGTATAACGTATAACGTATAACGTATAACGTATAACGTATAAGGTATATCCTATAACGCATAACGTATAACGTATAACGTATAACGTGTAACGTATAACGTATAACGAATAACGTATAGCGTATAACGTATAACGTATAACGTATAACGTACAACGCATAACGTATAACGTATAACGTATAACGTATAACGTATGACGAATACCGTAAAACGTAAAACGTATTACATATTACGCATAACGAGTAACGTATAACGTATAACGTATAACGTATGACGTATAACGTATAACGAATAACGTACAACGTATAACGTATAACGAATAACGTATAACGTATAACGTATAACGTATGACGTATCACGTATAAGGTATGACCTATAACGCATAACGTATAGCGTATAACGCATAACGTATAACGTATAACGTATAACGTATAACGTATAACGTATAACTTTTAACGTATAACGTATAAGGTATAACGTGTAACGTATAACGTATAACGTAAAACGTATTACGTATTACGTATCACCTATAACGTCTAACGTATAACGTATAACGTATAACGTATAACGCATAACGTATAACGTATAACGTATTACGTTTAACCTGTAACGTCCAACGTATAACGTATAACGTATACCGTATAACGTATAACGTATAACTTGTAACGTATAACGTATAACGTATAACGTGTAACGTATAACGTATAACATAAAACGTATTACGTATTACGTATAACCTATAACGTCTAACGTATAACGTATAACGTATAACGTATATCGTATAACGTATAACGTATAACGTACAACGTTTAACGTATAACGTTTAACGTATAACGTATAACGTATAACGTATAACGTATAACGTATAACGTATAACGCATATCGTATAACGCATAACGTATAACGTACAACGTGTAACGTATAACGTATAACGTATATCCTATAACGCATAACGTATAACGTGTAACGTATAACGTATAACGTATAACGTATAACGTATAACGTATAACGTATAACGTATAACGTATAACGTATAACGTTTAACGTATAACGTATAACGTATAACGTATAACGTATAACGTATAACGTATAACGTACAACGTTTAACGTATAACGTATATCGTATAACGTATAACGTATAACGTATAACGTTTAACGTATAACGTATAACGTATAACGTATAACGTATAACGTATAACGTATAACGTATAACGTATAACGTATAACGTATAACGTATAACGTATAACGTATAACGTATAACGTATAACGTATAACTTATAACGTATATCGTATAACGTATAACGTGCAACGTATAACGTATAACGTATAACGTATTACGTATTACGTATAACCTATAACGTCTAACGTATAACGTATAACGTATAACGTATAACGTATAACGTATAACGTATAACGTATAACGTATAACGTATAACGTATAACGTATAACGTATAACGTATAACGTTTAACGTATAACGTATAACGTATAACGTATAACGTATAACGTATAACGTATAACGTATAACGTATAACGTATAGCGTATAACGAATAACGTATAACGTATAACGTATAACGTATAACGTACAACGTATATCGTATAACGTATAACGTATAACGTATAACGTATAACGTATAACGTATAACGTATAACGCATAACGTATAACGCATAACGTATAACGTATAACGTATAACGTATAACGTATAACGTGTAACGTATAACGTATATCCTGTAACGCATAAAGTATAGCGTATAACGCATAACGTATAACGTATAACGTATAACGTATAACGTATAACGTATAACGTATAACGTATAACGTATAACGTATGACGAATACCGTAAAACGTAAAACGTATTACATATTACGCATAACGAGTAACGTATAACGTATAACGTATAACGTATAATGTATAACGAATAACGTATAACGTATAACGTATAACGTATAACGTATAACGTATAACGTATAACGTATAACGTATAACGTATAACGTATAACGTATAACGTATAACGTATAACGTATAACGTATAACGTAAAACGTAAAACGTATAACGTATAACGTATAACGTATAACGTATAACGTATAACGTATAACGTATAACGTATAACGTATAACGTATAACGTATAACGTATAACGTATAACGTATAACGTATAACGTATAACGTATAACGTATAACGTATAACGTATAACGTATAACGTGTAACGTATAACGTGTAACGTATAACGTGTAACGTATAACGTATAACGTATAACGTATAACGTATAACGTATAACGTATAACGTATAACGTATAACGTATAACGTATAACGTATAACGTATAACGTATAACGTATAACGTATAACGTATAACGTATAACGTATAACGTATAACGTATAACGTATAACGTATAACGTATAACGTATAACGTATATCCTATAACGCATAACGTATAACGTATAACGTATAACGTATAACGTATAACGTATAACGTATAACGTATAACGTATAACGTATAACGTATAACGTATAACGTATAACGTATAACGTATAACGTATAACGTATAACGTATAACGTATATCGTATAACGTATAACGTTTAACGCATAACGTACAACGTATAACGTCTAACGTATAACGTATAACGTATAACGTATAACGCATAACGTATAACGTATAACGTATTACGTTTAACCTGTAACGTCCAACGTATAACGTATAACGTATACCGTATAACGTATAACGTATAACTTGTAACGTATAACGTATAACGTATAACGTGTAACGTATAACGTATAACATAAAACGTATTACGTATTACGTATAACCTATAACGTCTAACGTATAACGTATAACGTATAACGTATATCGTATAACGTATAACGTATGACGTATCACGTATAAGGTATGACCTATAACGCATAACGTATAGCGTATAACGCATAACGTATAACGTATAACGTATAACGTATAACGTATAACGTATAACTTTTAACGTATAACGTATAAGGTATAACGTGTAACGTATAACGTATAACGTAAAACGTATTACGTATTACGTATCACCTATAACGTCTAACGTATAACGTATAACGTATAACGTATAACGCATAACGTATAACGTATAACGTATTACGTTTAACCTGTAACGTCCAACGTATAACGTATAACGTATACCGTATAACGTATAACGTATAACTTGTAACGTATAACGTATAACGTATAACGTGTAACGTATAACGTATAACATAAAACGTATTACGTATTACGTATAACCTATAACGTCTAACGTATAACGTATAACGTATAACGTATATCGTATAACGTATAACGTATAACGTATAACGTTTAACGTATAACGTTTAACGTATAACGTATAACGTATAACGTATAACGTATAACGTATAACGTATAACGCATATCGTATAACGCATAACGTATAACGTACAACGTGTAACGTATAACGTATAACGTATATCCTATAAGCATAACGTATAACGTATAACGTATAACGTATAACGTATAACGTATAACGTATAACGTATAACGTATAACGTATAACGTATAACGTATAACGTATAACGTTTAACGTATAACGTATAACGTATAACGTATAACGTATAACGTATAACGTACAACGTTTAACCTATAACGTATATCGTATAACGTATAACGTATAACGTATAACGTTTAACGTATAACGTATAACGTATAACGTATAACGTATAACGTATAACGTATAACGTATAACGTATAACGTATAACGTATAACGTATAACGTATAACGTATAACGTATAACGTATAACGTATAACGTATAACGTATAACTTATAACGTATATCGTATAACGTATAACGTGCAACGTATAACGTATAACGTATAACGTATTACGTATTACGTATAACCTATAACGTCTAACGTATAACGTATAACGTATAACGTATAACGTATAACGTATAACGTATAACGTATAACGTATAACGTATAACGTATAACGTATAACGTATAACGTATAACGTATAACGTTTAACGTATAACGTATAACGTATAACGTATAACGTATAACGTATAACGTATAACGTATAACGTATAACGTATAGCGTATAACGAATAACGTATAACGTATAACGTATAACGTATAACGTACAACGTATATCGTATAACGTATAACGTATAACGTATAACGTATAACGTATAACGTATAACGTATAACGTATAACGTATAACGTATAACGTATAACGTATAACGTATAACGTATAACGTATAACGTATAACGTATAACGTATAACGTATAACGTATAACGTTTAACGTATAACGTATAACGTATAACGTATAACGTATAACGTATAACGTACAACGTTTAACGTATAACGTATATCGTATAACGTATAACGTATAACGTATAACGTTTAACGTATAACGTATAACGTATAACGTATAACGTATAACGTATAACGTATAACGTATAACGTATAACGTATAACGTATAACGTATAACGTATAACGTATAACGTATAACGTATAACGTATAACTTATAACGTATATCGTATAACGTATAACGTGCAACGTATAACGTATAACGTATAACGTATTACGTATTACGTATAAGCTATAACGTCTAACGTATAACGTATAACGTATAACGTATAACGTATAACGTATAACGTATAACGTATAACGTATAACGTATAACGTTTAACGTATAACGTATAACGTATAACGTATAACGTATAACGTATAACGTATAACGTATAACGTATAACGTATAACGTATAACGTATAGCGTATAACGAATAGCGTATAACGTATAACGTACAACGTATAACGTACAACGTATATCGTATAACGTATAACGTATAACGTATAACGTATAACGTATAACGTATAACGTATAACGTATAACGTATAACGTATAACGTATAACGTATAACGTATAACGTATAACGTATAACGTATAACGTATAACGTATAACGTATAACGTATAACGTATAACGTATAACGTATAACGTATAACGTATAACGTATAACGTATAACGTATAACGTATAAGGTATATCCTATAACGCATAACGTATAACGTATAACGTATAACGTGTAACGTATAACGTATAACGAATAACGTATAACGTATAACGTATAACGTATAACGTATAACGTACAACGCATAACGTATAACGTATAACGTATAACGCATAACGTATAACGCATAACGTATAACGTATAACGTATAACGTATAACGTATAACGTGTAACGTATAACGTATATCCTATAACGCATAACGTATAGCGTATAACGCATAACGTATAACGTATAACGTATAACGTATAACGTATAACGTATAACGTATAACGTATAACGTATAACGTATAACGTATGACGAATACCGTAAAACGTAAAACGTATTACATATTACGCATAACGAGTAACGTATAACGTATAACGTATAACGTATGACGTATAACGTATAACGAATAACGTACAACGTATAACGTATAACGAATAACGTATAACGTATAACGTATAACGTATGACGTATCACGTATAAGGTATGACCTATAACGCATAACGTATAGCGTATAACGCATAACGTATAACGTATAACGTATAACGTATAACGTATAACGTATAACTTTTAACGTATAACGTATAAGGTATAACGTGTAACGTATAACGTATAACGTAAAACGTATTACGTATTACGTATCACCTATAACGTCTAACGTATAACGTATAACGTATAACGTATAACGCATAACGTATAACGTATAACGTATTACGTTTAACCTGTAACGTCCAACGTATAACGTATAACGTATACCGTATAACGTATAACGTATAACTTGTAACGTATAACGTATAACGTATAACGTGTAACGTATAACGTATAACATAAAACGTATTACGTATTACGTATAACCTATAACGTCTAACGTATAACGTATAACGTATAACGTATATCGTATAACGTATAACGTATAACGTACAACGTTTAACGTATAACGTTTAACGTATAACGTATAACGTATAACGTATAACGTATAACGTATAACGTATAACGCATATCGTATAACGCATAACGTATAACGTACAACGTGTAACGTATAACGTATAACGTATATCCTATAACGCATAACGTATAACGTATAACGTATAACGTATAACGTATAACGTATAACGTATAACGTATAACGTATAACGTATAACGTATAACGTATAACGTATAACGTATAACGCATATCGTATAACGCATAACGTATAACGTACAACGTGTAACGTATAACGTATAACGTATATCCTATAACGCATAACGTATAACGTATAACGTATAACGTATAACGTATAACGTATAACGTATAACGTATAACGTATAACGTATAACGTATAACGTATAACGTTTAACGAATAACGTATAACGTATAACGTATAACGTATAACGTATAACGTACAACGTTTAACGTATAACGTATATCGTATAACGTATAACGTATAACTTATAACGTTTAACGTATAACGTATAACGTATAACGTATAACGTATAACGTATAACGTATAACGTATAACGTATAACGTATAACGTATAACGTATAACGTATAACGTATAACGTATAACGTATAACGTATAACGTATAACTTATAACGTATATCGTATAACGTATAACGTGCAACGTATAACGTATAACGTATAACGTATTACGTATTACGTATAACCTATAACGTCTAACGTATAACGTATAACGTATAACGTATAACGTATAACGTATAACGTATAACGTATAACGTATAACGTATAACGTATAACGTATAACGTATAACGTATAACGTTTAACGTATAACGTATAACGTATAACGTATAACGTATAACGTATAACGTATAACGTATAACGTATAACGTATAGCGTATAACGAATAACGTATAACGTATAACGTATAACGTATAACGTACAACGTATATCGTATAACGTATAACGTATAACGTATAACGTATAACGTATAACGTATAACGTAGAACGCATAACGTATAACGCATAACGTATAACGTATAACGTATAACGTATAACGAATAACGTGTAACGTATAACGTATATCCTGTAACGCATAAAGTATAGCGTATAACGCATAACGTATAACGTATAACGTATAACGTATAACGTATAACGTATAACGTATAACGTATAACGTATAACGTATGACGAATACCGTAAAACGTAAAACGTATTACATATTACGCATAACGAGTAACGTATAACGTATAACGTATAACGTATAATGTATAACGAATAACGTATAACGTATAACGTATAACGTATAACGTATAACGTATAACGTATAACGTATAACGTATAACGTATAACGTATAACGTATAACGTATAACGTATAACGTATAACGTATAACGTATAACGTATAACGTATAACGTATAACGTAAAACGTAAAACGTATAACGTATAACGTATAACGTATAACGTATAACGTATAACGTATAACGTATAACGTATAACGTATAACGTATAACGTATAACGTATAACGTATAACGTATAACGTATAACGTATAACGTATAACGTGTAACGTATAACGTGTAACGTATAACGTGTAACGTATAACGTGTAACGTATAACGTATAACGTATAACGTATAACGTATAACGTATAACGTATAACGTATAACGTATAACGTATAACGTATAACGTATAACGTATAACGTATAACGTATAACGTATAACGTATAACGTATAACGTATAACGTATAACGTATAACGTATAACGTATAACGTATATCCTATAACGCATAACGTATAACGTATAACGTATAACGTATAACGTATAACGTATAACGCATAACGTATAACGTATAACGTATAACGTATAACGTATAACGTATAACGTATAACGTATAACGTATAACGTATAACGTATAACGTATAACGTATATCGTATAACGTATAACGTTTAACGCATAACGTACAACGTATAACGTCTAACGTATAACGTATAACGTATAACGTATAACGCATAACGTATAACGTATAACGTATTACGTTTAACCTGTAACGTCCAACGTATAACGTATAACGTATACCGTATAACGTATAACGTATAACTTGTAACGTATAACGTATAACGTATAACGTGTAACGTATAACGTATAACATAAAACGTATTACGTATTACGTATAACCTATAACGTCTAACGTATAACGTATAACGTATAACGTATATCGTATAACGTATAACGTATAACGTATAACGTTTAACGTATAACGTTTAACGTATAACGTATAACGTATAACGTATAACGTATAACGTATAACGTATAACGCATATCGTATAACGCATAACGTATAACGTACAACGTGTAACGTATAACGTATAACGTATATCCTATAACGCGCAACGTATAACGTATAACGTATAACGTATAACGTATAACGTATAACGTATAACGTATAACGTATAACGTATAACGTATAACATATAACGTATAACGTTTAACGTATAACGCATAACGTATAACGTATAACGTATAACGTATAACGTATAACGTTTAACGTATAACGTATAACGTATAACGTATAACGTATAACGTATAACGTATAACGTATAACGTATAACGTATAGAGTATAACGAATCACGTATAAGGTATAACGTATAACGTATAACGTACAACGTATATCGTATAACGTATAACGTATAACGTATAACGTATAACGTATAACGTATAACGTATAACGTATAACGTATAACGTATAACGTATAACGTATAACGTATAACGTATAACGTATAACGTATAACGTATATCCTATAACGCATAACGTATAACGTATAACGTATATCGTATAACGTATAACGTTTAACGCATAACGTACAACGTATAACGTATAACGTATAACGTATAACGTATAACGTATAACGTATAACGTATAACGTATAACGTATAACGTATAACGTATAACGTATAACGTATAACGTATAACGTATAACGTATAACGTATAACGTATAACGTATAACGTATAACGTATAACGTTTAACGTATAACGTATAACGTATAACGTATAACGTATAACGTATAACGTACAACGTTTAACGTATAACGTATATCGTATAACGTATAACGTATAACGTATAACGTTTAACGTATAACGTATAACGTATAACGTATAACGTATAACGTATAACGTATAACGTATAACGTATAACGTATAACGTATAACGTATAACGTATAACGTATAACGTATAACGTATAACGTATAACGTATAACTTATAACGTATATCGTATAACGTATAACGTGCAACGTATAACGTATAACGTATAACGTATTACGTATTACGTATAACCTATAACGTCTAACGTATAACGTATAACGTATAACGTATAACGTATAACGTATAACGTATAACGTATAACGTATAACGTATAACGTATAACGCATAACGTATAACGTATAACGTATAACGTATAACGTATAACGTTTAACGTATAACGTATAACGTATAACGTATAACGTATAACGTATAACGTATAACGTATAACGTATAACGTATAGCGTATAACGAATAACGAATAACGTATAACGTACAACGTATATCGTACAACGTATATCGTATAACGTATAACGTATAACGTATAACGTATAACGTATAACGTATAACGTATAACGTATAACGTATAACGTATAACGTATAACGTATAACGTATAACGTATAACGTATAACGTATAACGTATAACGTATAACGTATATCCTATAACGCATAACGTATAACGTATAACGTATAACGTGTAACGTATAACGTATAACGAATAACGTATAACGTATAACGTATAACGTATAACGTATAACGTATAACGTTTAACGTATAACGTATAACGTATAACGTATAACGTATAACGTATAACGTATAACGTATAACGTATAACGTATAACGTATAACGTATAACGTATAACGTATAACGTATAACGTATAACGTATAACGTATAACGTATAACGTATAACGTATATCCTATAACGCATAACGTATAACGTATAACGTATAACGTGTAACGTATAACGTATAACGAATAACGTATAACGTATAACGTATAACGTATAACGTACAACGCATAACGTATAACGTATAACGTATAACGTATAACGTATAACGTATAACTTATAACGTATAACGTATAACTTATAACGTGTAACGTATAACGTATAACGTATAGCGTATAACGTATAACGTATAACGTATAACGTATAACGTATAACGTATAACGTATAACGTATAACGTATAACGTATAACGTAAAACGTATAACGTATAACGTATAACGTATAACGTATAACGTATAACGTATAACGCACAACGTATCACGTATAACGTATATCCTATAACGCATAACGTATAACGTATAACGTATAACGTATAGCGTACAACGTATAACGTATAAAATGTAACGTCTAACGTTTAACGTATAACGTACAACGTATAACGTATAACGCATAACGTATAACGTACAACGTGTAACGTATAACGTATAACGTATAGCGTATAACGTATAACGTATAACGTATAACGTATAACGTATAACGTATAACGTATAACGTATAACGTATAACGTATAACGTATAACGTATAACGTATAACGTATAACGTATAACGTATAACGTATATCCTATAACGCATAACGTATAACGTATAACGTATAACGTGTAACGTATAACGTATAACGAATAACGTATAACGTATAACGTATAACGTATAACGTACAACGCATAACGTATAACGTATAACGTATAACGTATAACGTATAACGTATAACTTATAACGTATAACGTGTAACGTATAACGTGTAACGTATAACGTATAACGTATAGCGTATAACGTATAACGTATAACGTATAACGTATAACGTATAACGTATAACGTATAACGTATAACGTATAACGTATAACGTATAACGTATAACGTATAACGTATAACGTATAACGTATAACGTATAACGTATAACGTATAACGTATAACGTATAACGTGTAACGTATAACGTATAACGAATAACGTATAACGTATAACGTATAACGTATAACGTACAACGCATAACGTATAACGTATAACGTATAACGCATAACGTATAACGCATAACGTATAACGTATAACGTATAACGTATAACGTATAACGTTTAACGTATAACGTATAACGTATAACGTATAACGTATAACGTATAACGTATAACGTATAACGTATAACGTATAACGAATAACGTATAACGTATAACGTATAACGTATAACGTACAAGGTATAACGTATAACGTATAACGTATAACGTATAACGTGTAACGTATAACGTGTAACGTATAACGTATAACGTATAACGTATAACGTACAACGTATCACGTATAACTTATATCCTATAACGCATAACGTATAACGTATAACGTATAACGTATAGCGTACAACGTATAACGTATAAAATGTAACGTCTAACGTTTAACGTATAACGTACAACGTATAACGTATAACGCATAACGTATAACGTACAACGTATAACGTAAAACGTATAACGTACAACGTACAACGTATAACGTATAACGTATATCGTATAACGTATAACGTATAACGTACAACGTATAACGTATAACGTATAACGTATAACGTATAACGTATAACGTATAACGTATAACGTATAACGTATAACGTATAACGCATAACGTATAACGCATAACGTATAACGTATAACGTGTAATGTATAACGTATAACGTGTAACGTATAACGTATAGCGTATAACGTATAACGTATTACATATTACATATAACGTATAACGTACAACGTATAACGTATAACGTATAACGTATAACGTATAACGTATAACGTATAACGTATGACGTATCACGTACAAGGTATGACCTATAACGCATTACGTATAGCGTATAACGCATAATGTATAACGTATAACGTATAACGTATAACGTATAACTTATAACGTATAACGTATAACGTATAACGTATAACGTATAACGTATAACGCATAACGTATAACGCATAACGTATAACGTATAACGTGTAATGTATAACGTATAACGTGTAACGTATAACGTATAGCGTATAACGTATAACGTATTACATATTACATATAACGTATAACGTACAACGTATAACGTATAACGTATAACGTATAACGTATAACGTATAACGTATAACGTATGACGTATCACGTACAAGGTATGACCTATAACGCATTACGTATAGCGTATAACGCATAATGTATAACGTATAACGTATAACGTATAACGTATAACTTATAACGTATAACGTATAACGTATAACGTATAAGGTATAACGTGTAACGTATAACGTATAACGTAAAACGTATTACGTATTACGTATCACCTATAACGTCTAACGTATAACGTATAACGTATAACGTATAACGCATAACGTATAACGTATAACGTATT
The DNA here is from genome assembly GCF_051014685.1 of Ptiloglossa arizonensis. Lineage (NCBI taxonomy): Eukaryota > Metazoa > Arthropoda > Insecta > Hymenoptera > Colletidae > Ptiloglossa > Ptiloglossa arizonensis. The sequence continues at coordinate 145,684 of NW_027479266.1, read as the reverse complement.
ACGTTTAACCTGTAACGTCCAACGTATAACGTATAACGTATACCGTATAACGTATAACGTATAACTTGTAACGTATAACGTATAACGTATAACGTGTAACGTATAACGTATAACATAAAACGTATTACGTATTACGTATAACCTATAACGTCTAACGTATAACGTATAACGTATAACGTATATCGTATAACGTATAACGTATAACGTACAACGTTTAACGTATAACGTTTAACGTATAACGTATAACGTATAACGTATAACGTATAACGTATAACGTATAACGCATATCGTATAACGCATAACGTATAACGTACAACGTGTAACGTATAACGTATAACGTATATCCTATAACGCATAACGTATAACGTATAACGTATAACGTATAACGTATAACGTATAACGTATAACGTATAACGTATAACGTATAACGTATAACGTATAACGTATAACGTATAACGCATATCGTATAACGCATAACGTATAACGTACAACGTGTAACGTATAACGTATAACGTATATCCTATAACGCATAACGTATAACGTATAACGTATAACGTATAACGTATAACGTATAACGTATAACGTATAACGTATAACGTATAACGTATAACGTATAACGTTTAACGAATAACGTATAACGTATAACGTATAACGTATAACGTATAACGTACAACGTTTAACGTATAACGTATATCGTATAACGTATAACGTATAACTTATAACGTTTAACGTATAACGTATAACGTATAACGTATAACGTATAACGTATAACGTATAACGTATAACGTATAACGTATAACGTATAACGTATAACGTATAACGTATAACGTATAACGTATAACGTATAACGTATAACTTATAACGTATATCGTATAACGTATAACGTGCAACGTATAACGTATAACGTATAACGTATTACGTATTACGTATAACCTATAACGTCTAACGTATAACGTATAACGTATAACGTATAACGTATAACGTATAACGTATAACGTATAACGTATAACGTATAACGTATAACGTATAACGTATAACGTATAACGTTTAACGTATAACGTATAACGTATAACGTATAACGTATAACGTATAACGTATAACGTATAACGTATAACGTATAGCGTATAACGAATAACGTATAACGTATAACGTATAACGTATAACGTACAACGTATATCGTATAACGTATAACGTATAACGTATAACGTATAACGTATAACGTATAACGTAGAACGCATAACGTATAACGCATAACGTATAACGTATAACGTATAACGTATAACGAATAACGTGTAACGTATAACGTATATCCTGTAACGCATAAAGTATAGCGTATAACGCATAACGTATAACGTATAACGTATAACGTATAACGTATAACGTATAACGTATAACGTATAACGTATAACGTATAACGTATGACGAATACCGTAAAACGTAAAACGTATTACATATTACGCATAACGAGTAACGTATAACGTATAACGTATAACGTATAATGTATAACGAATAACGTATAACGTATAACGTATAACGTATAACGTATAACGTATAACGTATAACGTATAACGTATAACGTATAACGTATAACGTATAACGTATAACGTATAACGTATAACGTATAACGTATAACGTATAACGTATAACGTATAACGCAAAACGTAAAACGTATAACGTATAACGTATAACGTATAACGTATAACGTATAACGTATAACGTATAACGTATAACGTATAACGTATAACGTATAACGTATAACGTATAACGTATAACGTATAACGTATAACGTATAACGTATAACGTATAACGTGTAACGTATAACGTGTAACGTATAACGTGTAACGTATAACGTGTAACGTATAACGTATAACGTATAACGTATAACGTATAACGTATAACGTATAACGTATAACGTATAACGTATAACGTATAACGTATAACGTATAACGTATAACGTATAACGTATAACGTATAACGTATAACGTATAACGTATAACGTATAACGTATAACGTATAACGTATAACGTATAACGTATAACGTATATCCTATAACGCATAACGTATAACGTATAACGTATAACGTATAACGTATAACGTATAACGCATAACGTATAACGTATAACGTATAACGTATAACGTATAACGTATAACGTATAACGTATAACGTATAACGTATAACGTATAACGTATAACGTATAACGTATATCGTATAACGTATAACGTTTAACGCATAACGTACAACGTATAACGTCTAACGTATAACGTATAACGTATAACGTATAACGCATAACGTATAACGTATAACGTATTACGTTTAACCTGTAACGTCCAACGTATAACGTATAACGTATACCGTATAACGTATAACGTATAACTTGTAACGTATAACGTATAACGTATAACGTGTAACGTATAACGTATAACATAAAACGTATTACGTATTACGTATAACCTATAACGTCTAACGTATAACGTATAACGTATAACGTATATCGTATAACGTATAACGTATAACGTATAACGTTTAACGTATAACGTTTAACGTATAACGTATAACGTATAACGTATAACGTATAACGTATAACGTATAACGCATATCGTATAACGCATAACGTATAACGTACAACGTGTAACGTATAACGTATAACGTATATCCTATAACGCGTAACGTATAACGTATAACGTATAACGTATAACGTATAACGTATAACGTATAACGTATAACGTATAACGTATAACGTATAACGTTTAACGTATAACGCATAACGTATAACGTATAACGTATAACGTATAACGTATAACGTTTAACGTATAACGTATAACGTATAACGTATAACGTATAACGTATAACGTATAACGTATAACGTATAACGTATAGAGTATAACGAATCACGTATAAGGTATAACGTATAACGTATAACGTACAACGTATATCGTATAACGTATAACGTATAACGTATAACGTATAACGTATAACGTATAACGTATAACGTATAACGTATAACGTATAACGTATAACGTATAACGTATAACGTATAACGTATAACGTATAACGTATATCCTATAACGCATAACGTATAACGTATAACGTATATCGTATAACGTATAACGTTTAACGCATAACGTACAACGTATAACGTATAACGTATAACGTATAACGTATAACGTATAACGTATAACGTATAACGTATAACGTATAACGTATAACGTATAACGTATAACGTATAACGTATAACGTATAACGTATAACGTATAACGTATAACGTATAACGTATAACGTATAACGTTTAACGTATAACGTATAACGTATAACGTATAACGTATAACGTATAACGTACAACGTTTAACGTATAACGTATATCGTATAACGTATAACGTATAACGTATAACGTTTAACGTATAACGTATAACGTATAACGTATAACGTATAACGTATAACGTATAACGTATAACGTATAACGTATAACGTATAACGTATAACGTATAACGTATAACGTATAACGTATAACGTATAACGTATAACTTATAACGTATATCGTATAACGTATAACGTGCAACGTATAACGTATAACGTATAACGTATTACGTATTACGTATAACCTATAACGTCTAACGTATAACGTATAACGTATAACGTATAACGTATAACGTATAACGTATAACGTATAACGTATAACGTATAACGTATAACGCATAACGTATAACGTATAACGTATAACGTATAACGTATAACGTTTAACGTATAACGTATAACGTATAACGTATAACGTATAACGTATAACGTATAACGTATAACGTATAACGTATAGCGTATAACGAATAACGAATAACGTATAACGTACAACGTATATCGTACAACGTATATCGTATAACGTATAACGTATAACGTATAACGTATAACGTATAACGTATAACGTATAACGTATAACGTATAACGTATAACGTATAACGTATAACGTATAACGTATAACGTATAACGTATAACGTATAACGTATAACGTATATCCTATAACGCATAACGTATAACGTATAACGTATAACGTGTAACGTATAACGTATAACGAATAGCGTATAACGTATAACGTATAACGTATAACGTATAACGTATAACGTTTAACGTATAACGTATAACGTATAACGTATAACGTATAACGTATAACGTATAACGTATAACGTATAACGTATAACGTATAACGTATAACGTATAACGTATAACGTATAACGTATAACGTATAACGTATAACGTATAACGTATAACGTATAACGTATAACGTATAACGTATAACGTATAACGTATAACGTATATCCTATAACGCATAACGTATAACGTATAACGTATAACGTGTAACGTATAACGTATAACGAATAACGTATAACGTATAACGTATAACGTATAACGTACAACGCATAACGTATAACGTATAACGTATAACGTATAACGTATAACGTATAACTTATAACGTATAACGTATAACTTATAACGTGTAACGTATAACGTATAACGTATAGCGTATAACGTATAACGTATAACGTATAACGTATAACGTATAACGTATAACGTATAACGTATAACGTATAACGTATAACGTATAACGTATAGCGTATAACGTATAACGTATAACGTATAACGTATAACGTATAACGTATAACGTATAACGTATAACGTATAACGTATAACGTATAACGTATAACGTATAACGTACAACGTATCACGTATAACGTATATCCTATAACGCATAACGTATAACGTATAACGTATAACGTATAGCGTACAACGTATAACGTATAAAATGTAACGTCTAACGTTTAACGTATAACGTACAACGTATAACGTATAACGCATAACGTATAACGTACAACGTGTAACGTATAACGTATAACGTATAGCGTATAACGTATAACGTATAACGTATAACGTATAACGTATAACGTATAACGTATAACGTATAACGTATAACGTATAACGTATAACGTATAACGTATAACGTATAACGTATAACGTATAACGTATATCCTATAACGCATAACGTATAACGTATAACGTATAACGTGTAACGTATAACGTATAACGAATAACGTATAACGTATAACGTATAACGTATAACGTACAACGCATAACGTATAACGTATAACGTATAACGTATAACGTATAACGTATAACTTATAACGTATAACGTGTAACGTATAACGTGTAACGTATAACGTATAACGTATAGCGTATAACGTATAACGTATAACGTATAACGTATAACGTATAACGTATAACGTATAACGTATAACGTATAACGTATAACGTATAACGTATAACGTATAACGTATAACGTATAACGTATAACGTATAACGTATAACGTATAACGTATAACGTATAACGTGTAACGTATAACGTATAACGAATAACGTATAACGTATAACGTATAACGTATAACGTACAACGCATAACGTATAACGTATAACGTATAACGCATAACGTATAACGCATAACGTATAACGTATAACGTATAACGTATAACGTATAACGTTTAACGTATAACGTATAACGTATAACGTATAACGTATAACGTATAACGTATAACGTATAACGTATAACGTATAACGAATAACGTATAACGTATAACGTATAACGTATAACGTACAAGGTATAACGTATAACGTATAACGTATAACGTATAACGTGTAACGTATAACGTGTAACGTATAACGTATAACGTATAACGTATAACGTACAACGTATCACGTATAACTTATATCCTATAACGCATAACGTATAACGTATAACGTATAACGTATAGCGTACAACGTATAACGTATAAAATGTAACGTCTAACGTTTAACGTATAACGTACAACGTATAACGTATAACGCATAACGTATAACGTACAACGTATAACGTAAAACGTATAACGTACAACGTACAACGTATAACGTATAACGTATATCGTATAACGTATAACGTATAACGTACAACGTATAACGTATAACGTATAACGTATAACGTATAACGTATAACGTATAACGTATAACGTATAACGTATAACGTATAACGCATAACGTATAACGCATAACGTATAACGTATAACGTGTAATGTATAACGTATAACGTGTAACGTATAACGTATAGCGTATAACGTATAACGTATTACATATTACATATAACGTATAACGTACAACGTATAACGTATAACGTATAACGTATAACGTATAACGTATAACGTATAACGTATGACGTATCACGTACAAGGTATGACCTATAACGCATTACGTATAGCGTATAACGCATAATGTATAACGTATAACGTATAACGTATAACGTATAACTTATAACGTATAACGTATAACGTATAACGTATAACGTATAACGTATAACGTATAACGTATAACGTATAACGTATAAAGTATAACGTATATCCTATAACGCATAACGTATAACGTATAACGTATAACGTATAACGTGTAACGTATAACGTATAACGAATAACGTATAACGTATAACGTATAACGTATAACGTACAACGCATAACGTATAACGTATAACGTATAACGCATAACGTATAACGCATAACGTATAACGTATAACGTATAACGTATAACGTATAACGTGTAACGTATAACGTATATCCTGTAACGCATAACGTATAGCGTATAACGCATAACGTATAACGTATAACGTATAACGTATAACGTATAACGTATAACGTATAACGTATAACGTATAACGTATAACGTATAACGTATGACGAATACCGTAAAACGTAAAACGTATTACATATTACGCATAACGAGTAACGTATAACGTATAACGTATAACGTATAACGTATAACGTATAACGTATAACGAATAACGTACAACGTGTAACGTATAACGAATAACGTATAACGTATAACGTATAACGTATGACGTATCACGTATAAGGTATGACCTATAACGCATAACGTATAGCGTATAACGCATAACGTATAACGTATAACGTATAACGTATAACGTATAACGTATAACTTTTAACGTATAACGTATAAGGTATAACGTGTAACGTATAACGTATAACGTAAAACGTATTACGTATTACGTATAACCTATAACGTCTAACGTATAACGTATAACGTATAACGTATAACGCATAACGTATAACGTATAACGTATTACGTTTAACCTGTAACGTCCAACGTATAACGTATAACGTATACCGTATAACGTATAACGTATAACTTGTAACGTATAACGTATAACGTATAACGTGTAACGTATAACGTATAACATAAAACGTATTACGTATTACGTATAACCTATAACGTCTAACGTATAACGTATAACGTATAACGTATATCGTATAACGTATAACGTATAACGTATAACGTTTAACGTATAACGTTTAACGTATAACGTATAACGTATAACGTATAACGTATAACGTATAACGTATAACGTATTACGTATAACGTATAACGAATAACGTATAACGTATAACGTATAACGTATAACGTATAACGTATAACGTATAACGTATAACGCATATCGTATAACGCATAACGTATAACGTACAACGTGTAACGTATAACGTATAACGTATATCCTATAACGCATAACGTATAACGTATAACGTATAACGTATAACGTATAACGTATAACGTATAACGTATAACGTATAACGCATAACGTATAACGTACAACGTGTAACGTATAACGTATAACGTATATCCTATAACGCATAACGTATAACGTATAACGTATAACGTATAACGTATAACGTATAACGTATAACGTATAACGTATAACGTATAACGTATAACGTATAACGTTTAACGTATAACGTATAACGTATAACGTATAACGTATAACGTATAACGTACAACGTTTAACGTATAACGTATATCGTATAACGTATAACGTATAACGTATAACGTTTAACGTATAACGTATAACGTATAACGTATAACGTATAACGTATAACGTATAACGTATAACGTATAACGTATAACGTATAACGTATAACGTATAACGTATAACGTATAACGTATAACTTATAACGTATATCGTATAACGTATAACGTGCAACGTATAACGTATAACGTATAACGTATTACGTATTACGTATAACCTATAACGTCTAACGTATAACGTATAACGTATAACGTATAACGTATAACGTATAACGTATAACGTATAACGTATAACGTATAACGTATAACGTATAACGTATAACGTATAACGTTTAACGTATAACGTATAACGTATAACGTATAACGTATAACGTATAACGTATAACGTATAACGTATAACGTATAGCGTATAACGAATAACGTATAACGTATAACGTATAACGTATAACGTACAACGTATATCGTATAACGTATAACGTATAACGTATAACGTATAACGTATAACGTATAACGCATAACGTATAACGTATAACGTTTAACGTATAACGTATAACGTATAACGTATAACGTATAACGTGTAACGTATAACGTATAACGTACAACGTATAACGTATAACGTATATCGTATAACGTATAACGTATAACGTATAACGTTTAACGTATAACGTATAACGTATAACGTATAACGTATAACGTATAACGTATAACGTATAACGTATAACGTATTACGTATAACGTATAACGAATAACGTATATCGTATAACGTATAACGTACAACGTATAACGTATAACGCATATCGTATAACGCATAACGTATAACGTACAACGTGTAACGTATAACGTATAACGTATATCCTATAACGCATAACGTATAACGTATAACGTATAACGTACCACCTATAACGTATAACGTATAACGTATAACGTATCACGTATAACGTATAACGTATGACGTATCACGTATAAGGTATGGCCTATAACGCATAACGTATAGCGTATAACGCATAACGTATAACGTATAACGTATAACGTATAACGTATAACGTATAACGCATAACGTATAACGTATAACGCATAACGTATAACGTATAACGTTTAACGTATAACGTATAACGTATAACGTATAACGTATAACGTGTAACGTATAACGTATAACGTACAACGTATAACGTATAACGTATATCGTATAACGTATAACGTATAACGTATAACGTTTAACGTATAACGTATAACGTATAACGTATAACGTATAACGTATAACGTATAACGTATAACGTATAACGTATTACGTATAACGTATAACGAATAACGTATATCGTATAACGTATAACGTACAACGTATAACGCATAACGTATAACGCATAACGTATAACGTATAACGTGTAACGTATAACGTATAGCGTATAACGTATAACGTATTACATATTACATATAACGTTTAACGTACAACGTATAACGTATAACATATAACGTCTAACGTTTAACGTATAACGTACAACGTATAACGTCTAACGTATAACGTATAACGTATTACGTATAACGTATAACGAATAACGTATAACGTATAACGTATAACGTATAACGTATAACGTATAACGTATAACGTATAACGTATAACGTATAACGTATAACGTATAACGTATAACGTATAACGTATAACGCATAACGTATAACGTATAACGTGTAACGTATAACGTATAGCGTATAACGTATAACGTATTACATATTACATATAACGTATAACGTACAACGTATAACGTATAACGTTTAACGTATAACGTATAACGTATAACGTATAACGTATAACGTATAACGTATAACGTATAACGTAAAACGTATAACGTATAACGTATAACGTATAACGTATAACGCATAACGTATAACGTATAACGTATAACGTATAACGTATAACGTATAACGTATAACGTACAACGTATAACGTATAACGTATAACGTATAACGTATAACGTATAACGTATAACGTATAACGTACAACGTGTAACGTATAACGTATAGCGTATAACGTATAACATATTACATATTACATATAACGTATAACGTACCACCTATAACGTATAACGTATAACGTATAACGTATCACGTATAACGTATAACGTATGACGTATCACGTATAAGGTATGACCTATAACGCATAACGTATAGCGTATAACGCATAACGTATAACGTATAACGTATAACGTATAACGTATAACGTATAACGCATAACGTATAACGTATAACGTATAACGCATAACGTATAACGTATAACGTTTAACGTATAACGTATAACGTATAACGTATAACGTATAACGTGTAACGTATAACGTATAACGTACAACGTATAACGTATAACGTATATCGTATAACGTATAACGTATAACGTATAACGTTTAACGTATAACGTATAACGTATAACGTATAACGTATAACGTATAACGTATAACGTATAACGTATAACGTATTACGTATAACGTATAACGAATAACGTATATCGTACAACGTATAACGTACAACGTATAACGCATAACGTATAACGCATAACGTATAACGTATAACGTGTAACGTATAACGTATAGCGTATAACGTATAACGTATTACATATTACATATAACGTTTAACGTACAACGTATAACGTATAACATATAACGTCTAACGTTTAACGTATAACGTACAACGTATAACGTCTAACGTATAACGTATAACGTATTACGTATAACGTATAACGAATAACGTATAACGTATAACGTATAACGTATAACGTATTACGTATAACGTATAACGTATAACGTATAACGTATAACGTATAACGTATAACGCATAACGTATAACGCATAACGTATAACGTATAACGTGTAACGTATAACGTATAGCGTATAACGTATAACGTATTACATATTACATATAACGTATAACGTACAACGTATAACGTATAACGAATAACGTATAACGTATAACGTATAACGTATAACGTACAACGCATAACGTATAACGCATAACGTATAACGTATAACGTGTAACGTATAACGTATAGCGTATAACGTATAACGTATTACATATTACATATAACGTATAACGTACAACGTATAACGTATAACGAATAACGTATAACGCATAACGTATAACGCATAACGTATAACGTACAACGTGTAACGTATAACGTATAGCGTATAACGTATAACATATTACATATTACATATAACGTATAACGTACCACCTATAACGTATAACGTATAACGTATAACGTATCACGTATAACGTATAACGTATGACGTATCACGTATAAGGTATGACCTATAACGCATAACGTATAGCGTATAACGCATAACGTATAACGTATAACGTATAACGTATAACGTATAACGTATAACGCATAACGTATAACGTATAACGTATAACGCATAACGTATAACGTATAACGTTTAACGTATAACGTATAACGTATAACGTATAACGTATAACGTGTAACGTATAACGTATAACGTACAACGTATAACGTATAACGTATATCGTATAACGTATAACGTATAACGTATAACGTTTAACGTATAACGTATAACGTATAACGTATTACGTATAACGTATAACGAATAACGTATAACGTATAACGTATAACGTATAACGTATAACGTATAACGTATAACGTATAACGTATAACGTATAACGTATAACGTATAACGTATAACGTACAACGTATAACGTATAACGTATATCGTATAACGTATAACGTATAACGTATAACGTTTAACGTATAACGTATAACGTATAACGTATAACGTATAACGTATAACGTATAACGTATAACGTATAACGTATAACGTATAACGTATGACGAATACCGTAAAACGTAAAACGTATGACGTATCACGTATAAGGTATGACCTATAACGCATAACGTATAGCGTATAACGCATAACGTATAACGTATAACGTATAACGTATAACGTATAACGTATAACTTTTAACGTATATCGTATAAGGTATAACGTGTAACGTATAACGTATAACGTAAAACGTATTACGTATTACGTATCACCTATAACGTCTAACGTATAACGTATAACGTATAACGTATAACGCATAACGTATAACGTATAACGTATAACGTATAACGTACAACGCATAACGTATAACGTATAACGTATAACGCATAACGTATAACGCATAACGTATAACGTATAACGTATAACGTATAACGTATAACGTGTAACGTATAACGTATATCCTATAACGCATAACGTATAGCGTATAACGCATAACGTATAACGTATAACGTATAACGTATAACGTATAACGTATAACGTATAACGTATAACGTATAACGTATAACGTATAACGTATGACGAATACCGTAAAACGTAAAACGTATTACATATTACGCATAACGAGTAACGTATAACGTATAACGTATAACGTATGACGTATAACGTATAACGAATAACGTACAACGTATAACGTATAACGAATAACGTATAACGTATAACGTATAACGTATGACGTATCACGTATAAGGTATGACCTATAACGCATAACGTATAGCGTATAACGCATAACGTATAACGTATAACGTATAACGTATAACGTATAACGTATAACTTTTAACGTATATCGTATAAGGTATAACGTGTAACGTATAACGTATAACGTAAAACGTATTACGTATTACGTATCACCTATAACGTCTAACGTATAACGTATAACGTATAACGTATAACGCATAACGTATAACGTATAACGTATTACGTTTAACCTGTAACGTCCAACGTATAACGTATAACGTATACCGTATAACGTATAACGTATAACTTGTAACGTATAACGTATAACGTATAACGTGTAACGTATAACGTATAACATAAAACGTATTACGTATTACGTATAACCTATAACGTCTAACGTGTAACGTATAACGTATAACGTATATCGTATAACGTATAACGTATAACGTATAACGTATAACGTTTAACGTATAACGTTTAACGTATAACGTATAACGTATAACGTATAACGTATAACGTATAACGTATTACGTATAACGTATAACGAATAACGTATAACGTATAACGTATAACGTATAACGTATAACGTATAACGTATAACGTATAACGCATAACGTATAACGCATAACGTATAACGTACAACGTGTAACGTATAACGTATAGCGTATAACGTATAACATATTACATATTACATATAACGTATAACGTACCACCTATAACGTATAACGTATAACGTATAACGTATCACGTATAACGTATAACGTATGACGTATCACGTATAAGGTATGACCTATAACGCATAACGTATAGCGTATAACGCATAACGTATAACGTATAACGTATAACGTATAACGTATAACGTATAACGCATAACGTATAACGTATAACGTATAACGCATAACGTATAACGTATAACGTTTAACGTATAACGTATAACGTATAACGTATAACGTATAACGTGTAACGTATAACGTATAACGTACAACGTATAACGTATAACGTATATCGTATAACGTATAACGTATAACGTATAACGTTTAACGTATAACGTATAACGTATAACGTATAACGTATAACGTATAACGTATAACGTATAACGTATAACGTATTACGTATAACGTATAACGAATAACGTATATCGTATAACGTATAACGTACAACGTATAACGCATAACGTATAACGCATAACGTATAACGTATAACGTGTTACGTATAACGTATAGCGTATAACGTATAACGTATTACATATTACATATAACGTTTAACGTACAATGTATAACGTATAACATATAACGTCTAACGTTTAACGTATAACGTACAACGTATAACGTCTAACGTATAACGTATAACGTATTACGTATAACGTATAACGAATAACGTATAACGTATAACGTATAACGTATAACGTATAACGTATAACGTATAACGTATAACGTATAACGTATAACGTATAACGTATAACGCATAACGTATAACGCATAACGTATAACGTATAACGTGTAACGTATAACGTATAGCGTATAACGTATAACGTATTACATATTACATATAACGTATAACGTACAACGTATAACGTATAACGTATAACGTATAACGTATAACGTATAACGTATAACGTATAACGTATAACGTATAACGTAAAACGTATAACGTATAACGTATAACGTATAACGTATAACGCATAACGTATAACGTATAACGTATAACGTATAACGTATAACGTATAACGTATAACGTATAACGTATAACGTATAACGTACAACGTATAACGTATAACGTATATCGTATAACGTATAACGTATAACGTATAACGTATAACGAATAACGTATAACGTATAACGTATAACGTATAACGTATAACGTATAACGTATAACGTATAACGTATTACGTATAACGTATAGCGTATAACGTATAACGTATTACATATTACATATAACGTTTAACGTACAACGTATAACGTATAACATATAACGTCTAACGTTTAACGTATAACGTATAAAGTATAACGTATAACGTATAACGTATAACGTATAACGTATAACGTATAACGTATAACGTATAACGTATAACGTATGACGAATACCGTAAAACGTAAAACGTATTACATATTACGCATAACGAGTAACGTATAACGTATAACGTATAACGTATAACGTATAACGTATAACGAATAACGTACAACGTATAACGTATAACGAATAACGTATAACGTATAACGTATAACGTATAACGTATAACGTATAACGTACCACCTATAACGTATAACGTATAACGTATAACGTATCACGTATAACGTATAACGTATGACGTATCACGTATAAGGTATGACCTATAACGCATAACGTATAACGTGTAACGTATAACGTATAACGTAAAACGTATTACGTATTACGTATAACCTATAACGTCTAACGTATAACGTATAACGTATAACGTATAACGCATAACGTATAACGTATAACGTATTACGTTTAACCTGTAACGTCCAACGTATAACGTATAACGTATACCGTATAACGTATAACGTATAACGTTTAACGTATAACGTATAACGTATAACGTATAACGTATATCCTATAACGCATAACGTATAACGTATAACGTATAACGAATAACGTATAACGTATAACGTATAACGTATAACGTACAACGCATAACGTATAACGTACAACGTATAACGTATAACGTATAACGTATAACGTATAACGTATAACGTGTAACGTATAACGTATAACGTATAGCGTATAACGTATAACGTATAACGTATAACGTATAACGTATAACGTATAACGTATAACGTATAACGTATAACGTATAACGTATAACGTATAACGTATAACGTATAACGTATAACGTATAACGTATAACGTATAACGTGTAACGTATAACGTATAACGAATAACGTATAACGTATAACGTATAACGTATAACGTACAACGCATAACGTATAACGTATAACGTATAACGCATAACGTATAACGCATAACGTATAACGTATAACGTATAACGTATAACGTATAACGTTTAACGTATAACGTATAACGTATAACGTATAACGTATAACGTATAACGTATAACGTATAACGTATAACGAATAACGTATAACGTATAACGTATAACGTATAACGTACAAGGTATAACGTATAACGTATAACGTATAACGTATAACGTGTAACGTATAACGTGTAACGTATAACGTATAACGTATAACGTATAACGTACAACGTATCACGTATAACGTATATCCTATAACGCATAACGTATAACGTATAACGTATAACGTATAGCGTACAACGTATAACGTATAAAATGTAACGTCTAACGTTTAACGTATAACGTACAACGTATAACGTATAACGCATAACGTATAACGTACAACGTATAACGTAAAACGTATAACGTACAACGTACAACGTATAACGTATAACGTATATCGTATAACGTATAACGTATAACGTACAACGTATAACGTATAACGTATAACGTATAACGTATAACGTATAACGTATAACGTATAACGTATAACGTATAACGTATAACGTATAACGCATAACGTATAACGCATAACGTATAACGTATAACGTGTAATGTATAACGTATAACGTGTAACGTATAACGTATAGCGTATAACGTATAACGTATTACATATTACATATAACGTATAACGTACAACGTATAACGTATAACGTATAACGTATAACGTATAACGTATAACGTATAACGTATGACGTATCACGTATAAGGTATGACCTATAACGCATTACGTATAGCGTATAACGCATAATGTATAACGTATAACGTATAACGTATAACGTATAACTTATAACGTATAACGTATAACGTATAACGTATAACGTATAACGTATAACGTATAACGAATAACGTATAACGTATAACGTATAACGTATAACGTATAACGTATAACGTATAACGTATAACGTATAACGTATAACGTATAACTTATAACGTATATCGTATAACGTATAACGTGCAACGTATAACGTGTAACGTATAACGTATTACGTATTACGTATAACGTATAACGTATAACGTATAACGTATAATGTATAACGTATAACGTATAACGTATAACGTATAACGTATAACGTATAACGTATAACGTATAACGTATAACGTATAACGTATAACGTATAACGTATAACGTATAACGTATAACGTATAACGTATAACGTATGACGAATACCGTAAAACGTAAAACGTATTACATATTACGCATAACGAGTAACGTATAACGTATAACGTATAACGTATAATGTATAACGTATAACGTATAACGTATAACGTATAACGTATAAAGTATAACGTATAACGTATAACGTATAACGTTTAACGTATAACGTATAACGTATAACGTATAACGTATAACGTATAACGTATAACGTATAACGTATAACGTATAACGTATAACGTATAACGTATAACGTATAACGTATAACGTATAACGTATAACGTATAACGTATAACGTATAACTTATAACGTATATCGTATAACGTATAACGTGCAACGTATAACGTATAACGTATAACGTATTACGTATTACGTATAACCTATAACGTCTAACGTATAACGTATAACGTATAACGTATAACGTATAACGTATAACGTATAACGTATAACGTATAACGTATAACGCATAACGTATAACGTATAACGTATAACGTATAACGTATAACGTTTAACGTATAACGTATAACGTATAACGTATAACGTATAACGTATAACGTATAACGTATAACGTATAACGTATAGCGTATAACGTATCACGTATAACGTATATCCTATAACGCATAACGTATAACGTATAACGTATAACGTATAGCGTACAACGTATAACGTATAAAATGTAACGTCTAACGTTTAACGTATAACGTACAACGTATAACGTATAACGCATAACGTATAACGTACAACGTATAACGTAAAACGTATAACGTACAACGTACAACGTATAACGTATAACGTATATCGTATAACGTATAACGTATAACGTACAACGTATAACGTATAACGTATAACGTATAACGTATAACGTATAACGTATAACGTATAACGTATAACGTATAACGTATAACGTATAACGCATAACGTATAACGCATAACGTATAACGTATAACGTGTAATGTATAACGTATAACGTGTAACGTATAACGTATAGCGTATAACGTATAACGTATTACATATTACATATAACGTATAACGTACAACGTATAACGTATAACGTATAACGTATAACGTATAACGTATAACGTATAACGTATGACGTATAACGTACAACGTATAACGTATAACGCATAACGTATAACGTACAACGTATAACGTAAAACGTATATCGTATAACGTATAACGTATAACGTACAACGTATAACGTATAACGTATAACGTATAACGTATAACGTATAACGTATAACGTATAACGTATAACGTATAACGTATAACGTATAACGTATAACGCATAACGTATAACGTATAACGTGTAATGTATAACGTATAACGTGTAACGTATAACGTATAGCGTATAACGTATAACGTATTACATATTACATATAACGTATAACGTACAACGTATAACGTATAACGTATAACGTATAACGTATAACGTATAACGTATAACGTATGACGTATCACGTATAAGGTATGACCTATAACGCATTACGTATAGCGTATAACGCATAATGTATAACGTATAACGTATAACGTATAACGTATAACTTATAACGTATAACGTATAACGTATAACGTATAACGTATAACGTATAACGTATAACGAATAACGTATAACGTATAACGTATAACGTATAACGTATATCGTATAACGTATAACGTATAACGTATAACGTATAACGTATAACTTATAACGTATATCGTATAACGTATAACGTGCAACGTATAACGTGTAACGTATAACGTATTACGTATTACGTATAACGTATAACGTATAACGTATAACGTATAATGTATAACGTATAACGTATAACGTATAACGTATAACGTATAACGTATAACGTATAACGTATAACGTATAACGTATAACGTATAACGTATAACGTATAACGTATAACGTATAACGTATAACGTATAACGTATAACGTATAACGTATAACGTATGACGAATACCGTAAAACGTAAAACGTATTACATATTACGCATAACGAGTAACGTATAACGTATAACGTATAACGTATAATGTATAACGTATAACGTATAACGTATAACGTATAACGTATAACGTATAACGTATAAAGTATAACGTATAACGTATAACGTATAACGTATAACGTATAACGTATAACGTATAACGTATAACGTATAACGTATAACGTATAACGTATAACGTATAACGTATAACGTATAACGTAAAACGTAAAACGTATAACGTATAATGTATAACGTATAACGTATATCCTATAACGCATAACGTATAACGTATAACGTATATCGTATAACGTATAACGTTTAACGCATAACGTACAACGTATAACGTATAACGTATAACGTATAACGTATAACGTATAACGTATAACGTATAACGTATAACGTATAACGTATAACGTTTAACGTATAACGTATAACGTATAACGTATAACGTATAACGTATAACGTACAACGTTTAACGTATAACGTATGTCGTATAACGTATAACGTAGAACGTATAACGTTTAACGTATAACGTATAACGTATAACGTATAACGTATGACGTATCACGTATAAGGTATGACCTATAACGCATTACGTATAGCGTATAACGCATAATGTATAACGTATAACGTATAACGTATAACGTATAACTTATAACGTATAACGTATAACGTATAACGTATAACGTATAACGTATAACGTATAACGAATAACGTATAACGTATAACGTATAACGTATAACGTATAACGTATAACGTATAACGTATAACGTATAACGTATAACGTATAACTTATAACGTATATCGTATAACGTATAACGTGCAACGTATAACGTGTAACGTATAACGTATTACGTATTACGTATAACGTATAACGTATAACGTATAACGTATAATGTATAACGTATAACGTATAACGTATAACGTATAACGTATAACGTATAACGTATAACGTATAACGTATAACGTATAACGTATAACGTATAACGTATAACGTATAACGTATAACGTATAACGTATAACGTATAACGTATAACGTATAACGTATAACGTATAATGTATAACGTATAACGTATAACGTAGAACGTATAACGTATAACGTATAACGTATAACGTATAACGTATAACGTATAACGTATAACGTATAACGTATAACGTATAACGTATAACGTATAACGTATAACGTAAAACGTAAAACGTATAACGTATAATGTATAACGTATAACGTATATCCTATAACGCATAACGTATAACGTATAACGTATATCGTATAACGTATAACGTTTAACGCATAACGTATGACGAATACCGTAAAACGTAAAACGTATTACATATTACGCATAACGAGTAACGTATAACGTATAACGTATAACGTATAATGTATAACGTATAACGTATAACGTATAACGTATAACGTATAACGTATAACGTATAAAGTATAACGTATAACGTATAACGTATAACGTATAACGTATAACGTATAACGTATAACGTATAACGTATAACGTATAACGTATAACGTATAACGTATAACGTATAACGTATAACGTATAACGTATAACGTAAAACGTAAAACGTATAACGTATAATGTATAACGTATAACGTATATCCTATAACGCATAACGTATAACGTATAACGTATATCGTATAACGTATAACGTTTAACGCATAACGTACAACGTATAACGTATAACGTATAATGTATAACGTATAACGTATAACGTATAACGTATAACGTATAACGTATAACGTATAACGTTTAACGTATAACGTATAACGTATAACGTATAACGTATAACGTATAACGTACAACGTTTAACGTATAACGTATGTCGTATAACGTATAACGTAGAACGTATAACGTTTAACGTATAACGTATAACGTATAACGTATAACGTATGACGTATCACGTATAAGGTATGACCTATAACGCATTACGTATAGCGTATAACGCATAATGTATAACGTATAACGTATAACGTATAACGTATAACTTATAACGTATAACGTATAACGTATAACGTATAACGTATAACGTATAACGTATAACGAATAACGTATAACGTATAACGTATAACGTATAACGTATAACGTATAACGTATAACGTATAACGTATAACGTATAACGTATAACTTATAACGTATATCGTATAACGTATAACGTGCAACGTATAACGTGTAACGTATAACGTATTACGTATTACGTATAACGTATAACGTATAACGTATAACGTATAATGTATAACGTATAACGTATAACGTATAACGTATAACGTATAACGTATAACGTATAACGTATAACGTATAACGTATAACGTATAACGTATAACGTATAACGTATAACGTATAACGTATAACGTATAACGTATAACGTATAACGTATAACGTATGACGAATACCGTAAAACGTAAAACGTATTACATATTACGCATAACGAGTAACGTATAACGTATAACGTATAACGTATAATGTATAACGTATAACGTATAACGTATAACGTATAACGTATAACGTATAACGTATAAAGTATAACGTATAACGTATAACGTATAACGTATAACGTATAACGTATAACGTATAACGTATAACGTATAACGTATAACGTATAACGTATAACGTATAACGTATAACGTATAACGTATAACGTATAACGTAAAACGTAAAACGTATAACGTATAATGTATAACGTATAACGTATATCCTATAACGCATAACGTATAACGTATAACGTATATCGTATAACGTATAACGTTTAACGCATAACGTACAACGTATAACGTATAACGTATAACGTATAACGTATAACGTATAACGTATAACGTATAACGTATAACGTATAACGTATAACGTTTAACGTATAACGTATAACGTATAACGTATAACGTATAACGTATAACGTACAACGTTTAACGTATAACGTATGTCGTATAACGTATAACGTAGAACGTATAACGTTTAACGTATAACGTATAACGTATAACGTATAACGTATAACGTATAACGTATAACGTATAACGTATAACGTATAACGTATAACGTATAACGTATAACGTATAACGTATAACGTATAACGTATAACGTATAACTTATAACGTATATCGTATAACGTATAACGTGCAACGTATAACGTGTAACGTATAACGTATTACGTATTACGTATAACGTATAACGTATAACGTATAACGTATAATGTATAACGTATAACGTATAACGTATAACGTATAACGTATAACGTATAACGTATAACGTATAACGTATAACGTATAACGTATAACGTATAACGTATAACGTATAACGTATAACGTATAACGTATAACGTATAACGTATAACGTATGACGAATACCGTAAAACGTAAAACGTATTACATATTACGCATAACGAGTAACGTATAACGTATAACGTATAACGTATAATGTATAACGTATAACGTATAACGTATAACGTATAACGTATAAAGTATAACGTATAACGTATAACGTATAACGTATAACGTATAACGTATAACGTATAACGTATAACGTATAACGTATAACGTATAACGTATAACGTATAACGTATAACGTATAACGTATAACGTATAACGTAAAACGTAAAACGTATAACGTATAACGTATAACGTATAACGTATAACGTATAACGTATAACGTATAACGTATAACGTATAACGTATAACGTATAACGTATAACGTATAACGTATAACGTATAACGTATAACGTATAACGTATAACGTATAACGTATAACGTATAACGTATAACGTATAACGTATAACGTATAACGTATAACGTATAACGTATAACGTATAACGTATAACGTATAACGTATAACGTATAACGTATAACGTATAACGTATAACGTATAACGTATAACGTATAACGTATAACGTATAACGTATAACGTATATCCTATAACGCATAACGTATAACGTATAACGTATATCGTATAACGTATAACGTTTAACGCATAACGTACAACGTATAACGTATAACGTATAACGTATAACGTATAACGTATAACGTATAACGTATAACGTATAACGTATAACGTATAACGTATAACGTATAACGTATAACGTATAACGTATAACGTATAACGTATAACGTATAACGTATAACGTATAACGTATAACGTATAACGCATAACGTATAACGTATAACGTATAACGTATAACGTATAACGTATGACGAATACCGTAAAACGTAAAACGTATTACATATTACGCATAACGAGTAACGTATAACGTATAACGTATAACGTATAATGTATAACGTATAACGTATAACGTATAACGTATAACGTATAAAGTATAACGTATAACGTATAACGTATAACGTATAACGTATAACGTATAACGTATAACGTATAACGTATAACGTATAACGTATAACGTATAACGTATAACGTATAACGTATAACGTATAACGTATAACGTATAACGTATAACGTAAAACGTAAAACGTATAACGTATAACGTATAACGTATAACGTATAACGTATAACGTATAACGTATAACGTATAACGTATAACGTATAACGTATAACGTATAACGTATAACGTATAACGTATAACGTATAACGTATAACGTATAACGTATAACGTATAACGTATAACGTATAACGTATAACGTATAACGTATAACGTATAACGTATAACGTATAACGTATAACGTATAACGTATAACGTATAACGTATAACGTATAACGTATAACGTATAACGTATAACGTATAACGTATAACGTATAACGTATAACGTATAACGTATATCCTATAACGCATAACGTATAACGTATAACGTATATCGTATAACGTATAACGTTTAACGCATAACGTACAACGTATAACGTATAACGTATAACGTATAACGTATAACGTATAACGTATAACGTATAACGTATAACGTATAACGTATAACGTATAACGTATAACGTATAACGTATAACGTATAACGTATAACGTATAACGTATAACGTATAACGTATAACGTATAACGTTTAACGTATAACGTATAACGTATAACGTATAACGTATAACGTATAACGTACAACGTTTAACGTATAACGTATATCGTATAACGTATAACGTATAACGTATAACGTTTAACGTATAACGTATAACGTATAACGTATAACGTATAACGTATAACGTATAACGTATAACGTATAACGTATAACGTATAACGTATAACGTATAACGTATAACGTATAACGTATAACGTATAACGTATAACTTATAACGTATATCGTATAACGTATAACGTGCAACGTATAACGTATAACGTATAACGTATTACGTATTACGTATAACCTATAACGTCTAACGTATAACGTATAACGTATAACGTATAACGTATAACGTATAACGTATAACGTATAACGTATAACGCATAACGTATAACGTATAACGTATAACGTATAACGTATAACGTATAACGTTTAACGTATAACGTATAACGTATAACGTATAACGTATAACGTATAACGTATAACGTATAACGTATAACGTATAGCGTATAACGAATAACGTATAACGTATAACGTATAACGTATAACGTACAACGTATATCGTATAACGTATAACGTATAACGTATAACGTATAACGTATAACGTATAACGTATAACGTATAACGTATAACGTATAACGTATAACGTATAACGTATAACGTATAACGTATAACGTATAACGTATAACGTATAACGTATAACGTATAACGTATAACGTATAACGTATAACGTATAACGTATAACGTATAACGTATAACGTATAACCTATAACGTATAACGTATAACGTATAAAGTATAACGTATATCCTATAACGCATAACGTATAACGTATAACGTATAACGTGTAACGTATAACGTATAACGAATAACGTATAACGTATAACGTATAACGTATAACGTACAACGCATAACGTATAACGTATAACGTATAACGCATAACGTATAACGCATAACGTATAACGTATAACGTATAACGTATAACGTATAACGTGTAACGTATAGCGTATATCCTATAACGCATAACGTATAGCGTATAACGCATAACGTATAACGTATAACGTATAACGTATAACGTATAACGTATAACGTATAACGTATAACGTATAACGTATAACGTATAACGTATAACGTATAACGTATGACGAATACCGTAAAACGTAAAACGTATTACATATTACGCATAACGAGTAACGTATAACGTATAACGTATAACGTATAACGTATAACGTATAACGAATAACGTACAACGTATAACGTATAACGAATAACGTATAACGTATAACGTATAACGTATGAAGTATCACGTATAAGGTATGACCTATAACGCATAACGTATAGCGTATAACGCATAACGTATAACGTATAACGTATAACGTATAACGTATAACGTATAACTTTTAACGTATAACGTATAAGGTATAACGTGTAACGTATAACGTATAACGTAAAACGTATTACGTATTACGTATAACCTATAACGTCTAACGTATAACGTATAACGTATAACGTATAACGCATAACGTATAACGTATAACGTATTACGTTTAACCTGTAACGTCCAACGTATAACGTATAACGTATACCGTATAACGTATAACGTATAACGTTTAACGTATAACGTATAACGTATAACGTATAACGTATAACGTATAACGTACAACGTTTAACGTATAACGTATATCGTATAACGTATAACGTATAACGTATAACGTTTAACGTATAACGTATAACGTATAACGTATAACGTATAACGTATAACGTATAACGTATAACGTATAACGTGTAACGTATAACGTATAACGTATAACGTATAACGTATAACGTATAACGTATAACGTACAACGTTTAACGTATAACGTATATCGTATAACGTATAACGTATAACGTATAACGTTTAACGTATAACGTATAACGTATAACGTATCACGTATAACGTATAACGTATAACGTATAACGTATAACGTATAACGTATAACGTATAACGTATAACGTATAACGTATAACGTATAACGTATAACGTATAACTTATAACGTATATCGTATAACGTATAACGTGCAACGTATAACGTATAACGTATAACGTATTACGTATTACGTATAACCTATAACGTCTAACGTATAACGTATAACGTATAACGTATAACGTATAACGTATAACGTATAACGTATAACGTATCACGTATAACGCATAACGTATAACGTATAACGTATAACGTATAACGTATAACGTTTAACGTATAACGTATAACGTATAACGTATAACGTATAACGTATAACGTATAACGTATAACGTATAACGTATAGCGTATAACGAATAACGTATAACGTATAACGTATAACGTATAACGTACAACGTATATCGTATAACGTATAACGTATAACGTATAACGTATAACGTATAACGTATAACGTATAACGTATAACGTATAACGTATAACGTATAACGTATAACGTATAACGTATAACGTATAACGTATAACGTATAACGTATAACGTATAACGTATAACGTATAACGTATAACGTATAACGTATAACGTATAACGTATAACGTATAACGTATAACGTATAACGTATAACGTATAAAGTATAACGTATATCCTATAACGCATAACGTATAACGTATAACGTATAACGTGTAACGTATAACGTATAACGAATAACGTATAACGTATAACGTATAACGTATAACGTACAACGCATAACGTATAACGTATAACGTATAACGCATAACGTATAACGCATAACGTATAACGTATAACGTATAACGTATAACGTATAACGTGTAACGTATAACGTATATCCTATAACGCATAACGTATAGCGTATAACGCATAACGTATAACGTATAACGTATAACGTATAACGTATAACGTATAACGTATAACGTATAACGTATAACGTATAACGTATAACGTATAACGTATGACGAATACCGTAAAACGTAAAACGTATTACATATTACGCATAACGAGTAACGTATAACGTATAACGTATAACGTATAACGTATAACGTATAACGAATAACGTACAACGTATAACGTATAACGAATAACGTATAACGTATAACGTATAACGTATGACGTATCACGTATAAGGTATGACCTATAACGCATAACGTATAGCGTATAACGCATAACGTATAACGTATAACGTATAACGTATAACGTATAACGTATAACGTATAACTTTTAACGTATAACGTATAAGGTATAACGTGTAACGTATAACGTATAACGTAAAACGTATTACGTATTACGTATAACCTATAACGTCTAACGTATAACGTATAACGTATAACGTATAACGTATAACGTATAACGTACAACGTTTAACGTATAACGTATATCGTATAACGTATAACGTATAACGTATAACGTTTAACGTATAACGTATAACGTATAACGTATAACGTATAACGTATAACGTATAACGTATAACGTATAACGTATAACGTATAACGTATAACGTATAACGTATAACGTATAACGTATAACGTATAACGTATAACGTATAACTTATAACGTATATCGTATAACGTATAACGTGCAACGTATAACGTATAACGTATAACGTATTACGTATTACGTATAACCTATAACGTCTAACGTATAACGTATAACGTATAACGTATCACGTATAACGTTTAACGTATAACGTATAACGTATAACGTATAACGTATAACGTATAACGTATAACGTATAACGTATAACGTATAACTTATAACGTATATCGTATAACGTATAACGTGCAACGTATAACGTATAACGTATAACGTATTACGTATTACGTATAACCTATAACGTCTAACGTATAACGTATAACGTATAACGTATAACGTATAACGTATAACGTATAACGTATAACGTATAACGTATAACGTATAACGTATAACGTATAACTTATAACGTATATCGTATAACGTATAACGTGCAACGTATAACGTATAACGTATAACGTATTACGTATTACGTATAACCTATAACGTCTAACGTATAACGTATAACGTATAACGTATAACGTATAACGTATAACGTATAACGTATAACGTATAACGTATAACGTATAACGTATAACGTATAACGTATAACGTATAACGTTTAACGTATAACGTATAACGTATAACGTATAACGTATAACGTATAACGTATAACGTATAACGTATAACGTATAGCGTATAACGAATAACGTATAACGTATAACGTATAACGTATAACGTACAACGTATATCGTATAACGTATAACGTATAACGTATAACGTATAACGTATAACGTATAACGTATAACGTATAACGTATAACGTATAACGTATAACGTATAACGTATAACGTATAACGTATAACGTATAACGTATAACGTATAACGTATAACGTATAACGTATAACGTATAACGTATAACGTATAACGTATAACGTATAACGTATAACGTATAACGTATAACGTATAACGTATAACGTATAAGGTATATCCTATAACGCATAACGTATAACGTATAACGTATAACGTGTAACGTATAACGTATAACGAATAACGTATAACGTATAACGTATAACGTATAACGTACAACGCATAACGTATAACGTATAACGTATAACGCATAACGTATAACGCATAACGTATAACGTATAACGTATAACGTATAACGTATAACGTGTAACGTATAACGTATATCCTATAACGCATAACGTATAGCGTATAACGCATAACGTATAACGTATAACGTATAACGTATAACGTATAACGTATAACGTATAACGTATAACGTATAACGTATAACGTATGACGAATACCGTAAAACGTAAAACGTATTACATATTACGCATAACGAGTAACGTATAACGTATAACGTATAACGTATGACGTATAACGTATAACGAATAACGTACAACGTATAACGTATAACGAATAACGTATAACGTATAACGTATAACGTATGACGTATCACGTATAAGGTATGACCTATAACGCATAACGTATAGCGTATAACGCATAACGTATAACGTATAACGTATAACGTATAACGTATAACGTATAACTTTTAACGTATAACGTATAAGGTATAACGTGTAACGTATAACGTATAACGTAAAACGTATTACGTATTACGTATAACCTATAACGTCTAACGTATAACGTATAACGTATAACGTATAACGCATAACGTATAACGTATAACGTATTACGTTTAACCTGTAACGTCCAACGTATAACGTATAACGTATACCGTATAACGTATAACGTATAACTTGTAACGTATAACGTATAACGTATAACGTGTAACGTATAACGTATAACATAAAACGTATTACGTATTACGTATAACCTATAACGTCTAACGTATAACGTATAACGTATAACGTATATCGTATAACGTATAACGTATAACGTATAACGTTTAACGTATAACGTTTAACGTATAACGTATAACGTATAACGTATAACGTATAACGTATAACGTATTACGTATAACGTATAACGAATAACGTATAACGTATAACGTATAACGTATAACGTATAACGTATAACGTATAACGTATAACGTATAACGCATAACGTATAACGCATAACGTATAACGTACAACGTGTAACGTATAACGTATAGCGTATAACG
Source organism: Ptiloglossa arizonensis (assembly GCF_051014685.1). Classification (NCBI taxonomy): domain Eukaryota; kingdom Metazoa; phylum Arthropoda; class Insecta; order Hymenoptera; family Colletidae; genus Ptiloglossa; species Ptiloglossa arizonensis. Next base: position 116,540 of record NW_027479266.1, on the reverse strand, counting down.
TATAACATATTACATATTACATATAACGTATAACGTACCACCTATAACGTATAACGTATAACGTATAACGTATCACGTATAACGTATAACGTATGACGTATCACGTATAAGGTATGACCTATAACGCATAACGTATAGCGTATAACGCATAACGTATAACGTATAACGTATAACGTATAACGTATAACGTATAACGTTTAACGTATAACGTTTAACGTATAACGTATAACGTATAACGTATAACGTATAACGTATAACGTATTACGTATAACGTATAACGAATAACGTATAACGTATAACGTATAACGTATAACGTATAACGTATAACGTATAACGTATAACGTATAACGCATAACGTATAACGCATAACGTATAACGTACAACGTGTAACGTATAACGTATAACGTATAACGTATAACGTATAACGTATAACGTATTACGTATAACGTATAACGAATAACGTATAACGTATAACGTATAACGTATAACGTATAACGTATAACGTATAACGTATAACGTATAACGCATAACGTATAACGCATAACGTATAACGTACAACGTGTAACGTATAACGTATAGCGTATAACGTATAACATATTACATATTACATATAACGTATAACGTACCACCTATAACGTATAACGTATAACGTATAACGTATCACGTATAACGTATAACGCATAACGTATAACGTATAACGTTTAACGTATAACGTATAACGTATAACGTATAACGTATAACGTGTAACGTATAACGTATAACGTACAACGTATAACGTATAACGTATATCGTATAACGTATAACGTATAACGTATAACGTTTAACGTATAACGTATAACGTATAACGTATAACGTATAACGTATAACGTATAACGTATAACGTATAACGTATTACGTATAACGTATAACGAATAACGTATATCGTATAACGTATAACGTACAACGTATAACGCATAACGTATAACGCATAACGTATAACGTATAACGTGTAACGTATAACGTATAGCGTATAACGTATAACGTATTACATATTACATATAACGTTTAACGTACAACGTATAACGTATAACATATAACGTCTAACGTTTAACGTATAACGTACAACGTATAACGTCTAACGTATAACGTATAACGTATTACGTATAACGTATAACGTATAACGAATAACGTATAACGTATAACGTATAACGTATAACGTATAACGTATAACGTATAACGTATAACGTATAACGTATAACGTATAACGCATAACGTATAACGCATAACGTATAACGTATAACGTGTAACGTATAACGTATAGCGTATAACGTATAACGTATTACATATTACATATAACGTATAACGTACAACGTATAACGTATAACGTATAACGTATAACGTATAACGTATAACGTATAACGTATAACGTAAAACGTATAACGTAAAACGTATAACGTATAACGTATAACGTATAACATATAACGTATAACGCATAACGTATAACGTATAACGTATAACGTATAACGTATAACGTATAACGTATAACGTATAACGTATAACGTATAACGTACAACGTATAACGTATAACGTATATCGTATAACGTATAACGTATAACGTATAACGTATAACGAATAACGTATAACGTATAACGTATAACGTATAACGTATAACGTATAACGTATAACGTATTACGTATAACGTATAACGAATAACGTATAACGTACAACGTATCACGTATAACGTATAACGTATGACGTATCACGTATGAGGTATGACCTATAACGCATTACGTATAGCGTATAACGCATAATGTATAACGTATAACGTATAACGTATAACGTATAACTTATAACGTATAACGTATAACGTATAACGTATAACGTATAACGTATAACGTATAACGTATAACGTATAACGTATAACGTATAACGTATAACGTATAACGTATAACGTATAACGTATAACGTATAACGTATAACGTATAACGTATAACGTATAACGTATAACGTATAACGTATAACGTATAACTTATAACGTATATCGTATAACGTATAACGTGCAACGTATAACGTATAACGTATAACGTATTACGTATTACGTATAACCTATAACGTCTAACGTATAACGTATAACGTATAACGTATAACGTATAATGTATAACGTATAACGTATAACGTATAACGTATAACGTATAACGTATAACGTATAACGTATAACGTATAACGTATAACGTATAACGTATAACGTATAACGTATAACGTATAACGTATAACGTATAACGTATAACGTATAACGTATAACGTATAACGTATAACGTATAACGTATACCGTATAACGTATAACGTACAACGTATAACGTATAACGTATAACGTATAACGTATAACGTATAACGTATAACGTATAACGTATAACGTATAACGTATAACGTATAACGTATAACGTTTAACGTATAACGTATAACGTATAACGTATAACGTATAACGTATAACGTATAACGTATAACGTATAACGTATAGCGTATAACGAATAACGTATAACGTATAACGTATAACGTATAACGTATAACGTACAACGTACAACGTATATCGTATAACGTATAACGTATAACGTATAACGTATAACGTATAACGTATAACGTATAACGTATAACGTATAACGTATAACGTATAACGTATAACGTATAACGTATAACGTATAACGTATAACGTATAACGTATAACGTATAACGTATATCCTATAACGCATAACGTATAACGTATAACGTATATCGTATAACGTATAACGTTTAACGCATAACGTACAACGTATAACGTATAACGTATAACGTATAACGTATAACGTATAACGTATAACGTATAACGTATAACGTATAACGTATAACGTATAACGTATAACGTATAACGTATAACGTATAACGTATAACGTATAACGTATAACGTGTAACGTATAACGTATAACGTATAACGTATAACGTATAACGTATAACGTATAACGTATAACGTATAACGTATAACGTATAACGTTTAACGTATAACGTATAACGTATAACGTATAACGTATGACGTATAACGTATAACGTATAACGTATAACGTATAGCGTATAACGTATAGCGTATAACGAATAACGTATAACGTATAACGTATAACGTATAACGTATAACGTATAACGTATAACGTATAACGTATAACGTATCACGTATAACGTATAACGTATAACGTATAACGTATAACGTATAACGTATAATGTATAACGTATAACGTATAACGTATAACGTATAACGTATAACGTATAACGTATAACGTATAACGTATAACGTATAACGTATAACGTATAACGTATAACGTACAACGTTTAACGTATAACGTATATCGTATAACGTATAACGTATAACGTATAACGTTTAACGTATAACGTATAACGTATAACGTATAACGTATAACGTATTGTGGCGGCACTACCCACGCTTGCCACCAGAGGGAAACTCACCATCAACCGTTTCCCGCAAGTTCCCGTACCTGCTCCGATCGCTATATATACGACCTCTTACCGATCTTCCAATGTCCCGGCGTATAAGGCAGGGCCTGCTAGGATGCCTTACTGACGAGTCCACTAGCAGGCCCGGGATGAAACGCTTATCCCCACTCCTTTTCCTATTTCCGTTCGCTCCTTCCTCACATACTTTAATTTAGCGCCGCCAAAGTGGTGACCCCGTCTAGCAACACGCAACCTTCTGGACAACAGCACAGCAGCAGTATAGGTGCAGCACAAGACGATGGAAGGAACGCAACGTAAAGGCCGATTTTTCGTAAATCCCCCTCTCCGAGGGTTGACTCCTCGACCTGCCAGCGACGACACGAACGCTATACTCCCGGCTAACCATCAGGATCAACCCCAGGAGGACAGCAGGCTGCTTTGTCGACATTATTCACCGACCACACCGATGCGTTTCATAAATACTGGTACGCGCACGCATCAACGTCGGACAACAAGCGAAAACGCGGCTTGAGCAAACGATGCTCGCCACGCGTATTCCGCAATCGACAGCAGCTGGGCCTTACTACGAAAAAGAAGCATTCTTCTCTTCCACCGCTCTGAACAACCTCCTCCTGTGCCTGTTGTGCCAAACCGAACTACGGAACAAATACCTACGCCACTGGGACGTCAGGACGGAACTTCAAAGTATCGTTTACCACTGGCAAGGGGGTTATGTGGCGGCACTACCCACGCTTGCCACCAGAGGGAAACTCACCATCAACCGTTTCCCGCAAGTTCCCGTACCTGCTCCGATCGCTATATATACGACCTCTTACCGATCTTCCAATGTCCCGGCGTATAAGGCAGGGCCTGCTAGGATGCCTTACTGACGAGTCCACTAGCAGGCCCGGGATGAAACGCTTATCCCCACTCCTTTTCCTATTTCCGTTCGCTCCTTCCTCACATACTTTAATTTAGCGCCGCCAAAGTGGTGACCCCGTCTAGCAACACGCAACCTTCTGGACAACAGCACAGCAGCAGTATAGGTGCAGCACAAGACGATGGAAGGAACGCAACGTAAAGGCCGATTTTTCGTAAATCCCCCTCTCCGAGGGTTGACTCCTCGACCTGCCAGCGACGACACGAACGCTATACTCCCGGCTAACCATCAGGATCAACCCCAGGAGGACAGCAGGCAGCTTTGTCGACATTATTCACCGACCACACCGATGCGTTTCATAAATACTGGTACGCGCACGCATCAACGTCGGACAACAAGCGAAAACGCGGCTTGAGCAAACGATGCTCGCCACGCGTATTCCGCAATCGACAGCAGCTGGGCCTTACTACGAAAAAGAAGCATTCTTCTCTTCCACCGCTCTGAACAACCTCCTCCTGTGCCTGTTGTGCCAAACCGAACTACGGAACAAATACCTACGCCACTGGGACATCAGGACGGAACTTCAAAGTATCGTTTACCACTGGCAAGGGGGTTATGTGGCGGCACTACCCACGCTTGCCACCAGAGGGAAACTCACCACCAACCGTTTCCCGCAAGTTCCCGTACCTGCTCCGATCGCTATATATACGACCTCTTACCGATCTTCCAATGTCCCGGCGTATAAGGCAGGGCCTGCTAGGATGCCTTACTGACGAGTCCACTAGCAGGCCCGGGATGAAACGCCCTCTCCCCACTCCTTTTCCTATTTTCCGTTCTTTCCTTCCTCTAACATACTTTAATTTACCGCCGACAAAGTGGTGACCCCGTCTAAGAACCAACGCAACCTTCTGGACAACAGCACAGCAGCAGTACAGGTGCAGCACAAGACGATGGAAGGAACGCAACGTAAAGGCCGATTTTTCGTAAATCCCCCTCTCCGAGGGTTGACTCCTCGACCTGCCAGCGACGACACGAACGCTATACTCCCGGCTAACCATCAGGATCAACCCCAGGAGGACAGCAGGCAGCTTGTCGACATTATTCACCGACCACACCGATGCGTTTCATAAATACTGGTACGCGCACGCATCAACGTCGGACAACAAGCGGAAACGCGGCTTGAGCAAACGATGCTCGCCACGCGTATTCCGCAATCGACAGCAGCTGGGCCTTACTACGAAAAAGAAGCATTCTTCTCTTCCACCGCTCTGGACAACCTCCTCCTGTGCCTGTTGTGCCAAACCGAACTACGGAACAAATACCTACGCCACTGGGACATCAGGACGGAACTTCAAAGTATCGTTTACCACTGGCAAGGGGGTTATGTGGCGGCACTACACACGCTTGCCACCAGAGGGAAACTCACCATCAACCGTTTCCCGCAAGTTCCCGTACCTGCTCCGATCGCTATATATACGACCTCTTACCGATCTTCCAATGTCCCGGCGTATAAGGCAGGGCCTGCTAGGATGCCTTACTGACGAGTCCACTAGCAGGCCCGGGATGAAACGCTTATCCCCACTTCCTTATATTTCCGTTCTTTCCTTCCTCACATACTTTAATTTAGAGCCGCCAAAGTATAACGTATAACGTATAACGTATAACGTATAACGTATAACGTATAACGTATAACGTTTAACGTATAACGTATAACGTATAACGTATAACGTATAACGTATAACGTATAACGTATAACGTATAACGTATAACGTATAACGTATAACGTATAACGTATAACGTACAACGTATATCGTATAACGTATAACGTATAACGTATAACGTATAACGTACAACGTATATCATATAACGTATAACGTATAACGTATAACGTATAACGTATAACGTATAACGTATAACGTATAACGTATAACGTATAACGTATAACGTATAACGTATAACGTATAACGTATAACGTATAACGTATAACGTATAACGTATAACGTATAACGTATAACGTATAACGTATAACGTATAACGTATAACGTATAACGTATAACGTATAACGTATAACGTATAACGTATAACGTATAACGTATAACGTATAACGTATAACGTATAACGTATAACGTATAACGTATAACGTATAACGTATAACGTATAACGTATAACGTATAACGTATAACGTATAACGTATAACGTTTAACGTATAACGTATAACGTATAACGTATAACGTATAACGTATAACGTACAACGTTTAACGTATAACGTATATCGTATAACGTATAACGTATAACGTATAACGTATAACGTATAACGTATAACGTATAACGTATAACGTATAACGTATAACTTATAACGTATATCGTATAACGTATAACGTGCAACGTATAACGTATAACGTATAACGTATAACGTATAACGTATAACGTATAACGTATAACGTATAACGTATAACGTATAACGTATAACGTATAACGTATAACGTATAACGTATAACGTATAACGTATAACGTATAACGTATATCCTATAACGCATAACGTATAACGTATAACGTATAACGTGTAACGTATAACGTATAACGAATAACGTATAACGTATAACGTATAACGTATAACGTACAACGCATAACGTATAACGTATAACGTATAACGCATAACGTATAACGCATAACGTATAACGTATAACGTATAACGTATAACGTATTAGGGGGACCGGAAAGTAATGTCGTTTTCCGACATTAAATTCAAATACATAAATTTTTAACGAGTTTTTATTTTTAATCAATGATATAATCACCCTCATTATCAACAACCTTTTGCCATCTAGTGTGCAAATTTTCAATGCCGGATCGATAAAAATCAATTGGTTTTTGAGCAAAATATACAGAAATGGCATTTTGAATATCATCCAAATTTGCAAATCTTTTGCCACTTAGAAAGTGTTGAAGCGATCGGAATAAATGGAAATCCGATGGTGCAACATCGGGCGAGTATGGTGGGTGAGGCAGTACCTCCCACCCCAATTCATTAATTTTTGCCAAGGTTCGTCTTGCGCAGTGCGGTCTTGCATTATCGTCTTGCAGAATAACGCCTTTTCTGTTGACAATCGCTGGCCACTTTTCAATTAAAGATTTATTTACACGATCTAATTGTTCACAGTAAAGGTCTGCATTCACAGTCTGTCCAGGTTTCAGCACTTCAAAATGAACAACGCCGCGAATACTCCACCAAACACACAAAAGGGCCTTTTTGGGGTGTAAACCTGGCTTAGCAGTACTTTGTGGCGATTCATTTGGAGAGAGCCACTGCCTTTTGCGTTTTGGATAATCATAAAGAACCCACTTTTCATCTCCGGTGATCAAGCGATCAAAAAACGCTTCTGTATTGTGCCGTTGAAGCAATAAGTTGCATGTGGTGGATCGGTTAGCCTTGTTCTCTTCGGACAGATTATGCGGGACCCAAACACCTGCTCTGCTTACTTTCCCAATCTGCTGCAAATGTTCTTGGATGGTCGACCAAGGTTGGTTAAGACTGTTTGACAATTCCTCGATTGTCTGACACGGATTTGCTTCCACTTCCGCACTTAACACGTCATTGTCTAACGTTGTTGGTCTTCCTGATCGATACGAGTCGGAAAGATCAAAATTACCGGATTTGAACTTGGAAAACCACCTTTGGCATTTACGAACGTCTAATGCATTTGGATAAACATCGCAAATGTTTTTGGTAGCAACTGTTGCGTTACTACCCTTGCGAAACTCAGAAAGCATGCAATGCCGGATATGTACCTCTTCTGGTATTTGGCTGGCCACTTCACCCAAAATTGTAAAGAAAAATTTTAAATTTAATTATTTACAACTAAACAAGTCACTATAACCTCAGAATGTCTTTGCTACGACTTTAATGTACACAATGAGCTGACAAATGACAATCAAATAGTGACATGCGCAGAAACGACATTACTTTCCGGTCCACCTAACATAACGTGTAACGTATAACGTATATCCTATAACGCATAACGTATAGCGTATAACGCATAACGTATAACGTATAACGTATAACGTATAACGTACAACGTATAACGTATAACGTATAACGTACAACGTATAACGTATGACGAATACCGTAAAACGTAAAACGTATTACATATTACGCATAACGAGTAACGTATAACGTATAACGTATAACGTATAACGTATAACGTATAACGTATAACGAATAACGTACAACGTATAACGTATAACGAATAACGTATAACGTATAACGTATAACGTATGACGTATCACGTATAAGGTATGACCTATAACGCATAACGTATAGCGTATAACGCATAACGTATAACGTATAACGTATAACGTATAACGTACAACCTATAACTTACAACGTATAACGTACAACGTATAACGTATAACGTATAACGTATAACGTATAACGTATAACGTATAACGTATTACATATTACATATAACGTATAACGTACAACGTATAACGTATAACATATAACGTCTAACGTTTAACGTATGACGTATAACGTATAACGTATAACGTATAACGTATAACGTATAACGTATAACGTATAACGTATAACGTATAACGTATAACGTATAACGTATAACGTATAACGTATAACGTAAAACGTAAAACGTATAACGTATAATGTATAACGTATAACGTATAACGTATAACGTATAACGTATAACGTATAACGTATAACGTATAACGTATAACGTATAACGTATAACGTATAACGTATAACGTATAACGTATAACGTATAACGTATAACGTATAACGTATAACGTATAACGTATAACGTATAACGTATAACGTATAACGCATAACGTATAACGTATAACGTATAACGTATAACGTATAACGTATAACGTATAACGTATAACGTATAACGTATAACCTATAACGTATAACGTATAACGTATAACGTATAACGTATAACGTATAACGTATAACGTATAACGTATATCCTATAACTCATAACGTATGACGTATAACGTATATCGTATAACGTATAACGTTTAACGCATAACGTACAACGTATAACGTATAACGTATAACGTATAACGTATAACGTATAACGTATAACGCATAACGTATAACGTATAACGTTTAACGTATAACGTATAACGTATAACGTATAACGTATAACGTATAACGTATAACGTATAACGTATAACGTATAACGTATAACGTATAACGTATAACGTATAACGTATAACGTATAACGTATAACGTATAACTTATAACGTATATCGTATAACGTATAACGTGCAACGTATAACGTATAACGTATAACGTATAACGTATAACGTATAACGTATAACGTATAACGTATAACGTATAACGTATAACGTATAACGTATAACGTATAACGTATAACGTATAACGTATAACGTATAACGTATAACGTATAACGTATATCCTATAACGCATAACGTATAACGTATAACGTATAACGTGTAACGTATAACGTATAACGAATAACGTATAACGTATAACGTATAACGTATAACGTACAACGCATAACGTATAACGTATAACGTATAACGCATAACGTATAACGCATAACGTATAACGTATAACGTATAACGTATAACGTATTAGGGGGACCGGAAAGTAATGTCGTTTCCCGACATTAAATTCAAATACATAAATTTTTAACGAGTTTTTATTTTTAATCAATGATATAATCACCCTCATTATCAACAACCTTTTGCCATCTAGTGTGCAAATTTTCAATGCCGGATCGATAAAAATCAATTGGTTTTTGAGCAAAATATACAGAAATGGCATTTTGAATATCATCCAAATTTGCAAATCTTTTGCCACTTAGAAAGTGTTGAAGCGATCGGAATAAATGGAAATCCGATGGTGCAACATCGGGCGAGTATGGTGGGTGAGGCAGTACCTCCCACCCCAATTCATTAATTTTTGCCAAGGTTCGTCTTGCGCAGTGCGGTCTTGCATTATCGTCTTGCAGAATAACGCCTTTTCTGTTGACAATCGCTGGCCACTTTTCAATTAAAGATTTATTTACACGATCTAATTGTTCACAGTAAAGGTCTGCATTCACAGTCTGTCCAGGTTTCAGCACTTCAAAATGAACAACGCCGCGAATACTCCACCAAACACACAAAAGGGCCTTTTTGGGGTGTAAACCTGGCTTAGCAGTACTTTGTGGCGATTCATTTGGAGAGAGCCACTGCCTTTTGCGTTTTGGATAATCATAAAGAACCCACTTTTCATCTCCGGTGATCAAGCGATCAAAAAACGCTTCTGTATTGTGCCGTTGAAGCAATAAGTTGCATGTGGTGGATCGGTTAGCCTTGTTCTCTTCGGACAGATTATGCGGGACCCAAACACCTGCTCTGCTTACTTTCCCAATCTGCTGCAAATGTTCTTGGATGGTCGACCAAGGTTGGTTAAGACTGTTTGACAATTCCTCGATTGTCTGACACGGATTTGCTTCCACTTCCGCACTTAACACGTCATTGTCTAACGTTGTTGGTCTTCCTGATCGATACGAGTCGGAAAGATCAAAATTACCGGATTTGAACTTGGAAAACCACCTTTGGCATTTACGAACGTCTAATGCATTTGGATAAACATCGCAAATGTTTTTGGTAGCAACTGTTGCGTTACTACCCTTGCGAAACTCAGAAAGCATGCAATGCCGGATATGTACCTCTTCTGGTATTTGGCTGGCCACTTCACCCAAAATTGTAAAGAAAAATTTTAAATTTAATTATTTACAACTAAACAAGTCACTATAACCTCAGAATGTCTTTGCTACGACTTTAATGTACACAATGAGCTGACAAATGACAATCAAATAGTGACATGCGCAGAAACGACATTACTTTCCGGTCCACCTAACATAACGTGTAACGTATAACGTATATCCTATAACGCATAACGTATAGCGTATAACGCATAACGTATAACGTATAACGTATAACGTATAACGTACAACGTATAACGTATAACGTATAACGTACAACGTATAACGTATGACGAATACCGTAAAACGTAAAACGTATTACATATTACGCATAACGAGTAACGTATAACGTATAACGTATAACGTATAACGTATAACGTATAACGTATAACGAATAACGTACAACGTATAACGTATAACGAATAACGTATAACGTATAACGTATAACGTATGACGTATCACGTATAAGGTATGACCTATAACGCATAACGTATAGCGTATAACGCATAACGTATAACGTATAACGTATAACGTATAACGTACAACCTATAACTTACAACGTATAACGTACAACGTATAACGTATAACGTATAACGTATAACGTATAACGTATAACGTATAACGTATTACATATTACATATAACGTATAACGTACAACGTATAACGTATAACATATAACGTCTAACGTTTAACGTATGACGTATAACGTATAACGTATAACGTATAACGTATAACGTATAACGTATAACGTATAACGTATAACGTATAACGTATAACGTATAACGTATAACGTATAACGTATAACGTAAAACGTAAAACGTATAACGTATAATGTATAACGTATAACGTATAACGTATAACGTATAACGTATAACGTATAACGTATAACGTATAACGTATAACGTATAACGTATAACGTATAACGTATAACGTATAACGTATAACGTATAACGTATAACGTATAACGTATAACGTATAACGTATAACGTATAACGTATAACGTATAACGCATAACGTATAACGTATAACGTATAACGTATAACGTATAACGTATAACGTATAACGTATAACGTATAACGTATAACCTATAACGTATAACGTATAACGTATAACGTATAACGTATAACGTATAACGTATAACGTATAACGTATATCCTATAACTCATAACGTATGACGTATAACGTATATCGTATAACGTATAACGTTTAACGCATAACGTACAACGTATAACGTATAACGTATAACGTATAACGTATAACGTATAACGTATAACGCATAACGTATAACGTATAACGTTTAACGTATAACGTATAACGTATAACGTATAACGTATAACGTATAACGTATAACGTATAACGTATAACGTATAACGTATAACGTATAACGTATAACGTATAACGTATAACGTATAACGTATAACGTATAACTTATAACGTATATCGTATAACGTATAACGTGCAACGTATAACGTATAACGTATAACGTATAACGTATAACGTATAACGTATAACGTATAACGTATAACGTATAACGTATAACGTATAACGTATAACGTATAACGTATAACGTATAACGTATAACGTATAACGTATAACGTATATCCTATAACGCATAACGTATAACGTATAACGTATAACGTGTAACGTATAACGTATAACGTATAACGAATAACGTATAACGTATAACGTATAACGTATAACGTACAACGCATAACGTATAACGTATAACGTATAACGCATAACGTATAACGCATAACGTATAACGTATAACGTATAACGTATAACGTATTAGGGGGACCGGAAAGTAATGTCGTTTCCCGACATTAAATTCAAATACATAAATTTTTAACGAGTTTTTATTTTTAATCAATGATATAATCACCCTCATTATCAACAACCTTTTGCCATCTAGTGTGCAAATTTTCAATGCCGGATCGATAAAAATCAATTGGTTTTTGAGCAAAATATACAGAAATGGCATTTTGAATATCATCCAAATTTGCAAATCTTTTGCCACTTAGAAAGTGTTGAAGCGATCGGAATAAATGGAAATCCGATGGTGCAACATCGGGCGAGTATGGTGGGTGAGGCAGTACCTCCCACCCCAATTCATTAATTTTTGCCAAGGTTCGTCTTGCGCAGTGCGGTCTTGCATTATCGTCTTGCAGAATAACGCCTTTTCTGTTGACAATCGCTGGCCACTTTTCAATTAAAGATTTATTTACACGATCTAATTGTTCACAGTAAAGGTCTGCATTCACAGTCTGTCCAGGTTTCAGCACTTCAAAATGAACAACGCCGCGAATACTCCACCAAACACACAAAAGGGCCTTTTTGGGGTGTAAACCTGGCTTAGCAGTACTTTGTGGCGATTCATTTGGAGAGAGCCACTGCCTTTTGCGTTTTGGATAATCATAAAGAACCCACTTTTCATCTCCGGTGATCAAGCGATCAAAAAACGCTTCTGTATTGTGCCGTTGAAGCAATAAGTTGCATGTGGTGGATCGGTTAGCCTTGTTCTCTTCGGACAGATTATGCGGGACCCAAACACCTGCTCTGCTTACTTTCCCAATCTGCTGCAAATGTTCTTGGATGGTCGACCAAGGTTGGTTAAGACTGTTTGACAATTCCTCGATTGTCTGACACGGATTTGCTTCCACTTCCGCACTTAACACGTCATTGTCTAACGTTGTTGGTCTTCCTGATCGATACGAGTCGGAAAGATCAAAATTACCGGATTTGAACTTGGAAAACCACCTTTGGCATTTACGAACGTCTAATGCATTTGGATAAACATCGCAAATGTTTTTGGTAGCAACTGTTGCGTTACTACACTTGCGAAACTCAGAAAGCATGCAATGCCGGATATGTACCTCTTCTGGTATTTGGCTGGCCACTTCACCCAAAATTGTAAAGAAAAATTTTAAATTTAATTATTTACAACTAAACAAGTCACTATAACCTCAGAATGTCTTTGCTACGACTTTAATGTACACAATGAGCTGACAAATGACAATCAAATAGTGACATGCGCAGAAACGACATTACTTTCCGGTCCACCTAACATAACGTGTAACGTATAACGTATATCCTATAACGCATAACGTATAGCGTATAACGCATAACGTATAACGTATAACGTATAACGTATAACGTACAACGTATAACGTATAACGTATAACGTACAACGTATAACGTATGACGAATACCGTAAAACGTAAAACGTATTACATATTACGCATAACGAGTAACGTATAACGTATAACGTATAACGTATAACGTATAACGTATAACGTATAACGAATAACGTACAACGTATAACGTATAACGAATAACGTATAACGTATAACGTATAACGTATGACGTATCACGTATAAGGTATGACCTATAACGCATAACGTATAGCGTATAACGCATAACGTATAACGTATAACGTATAACGTATAACGTACAACCTATAACTTACAACGTATAACGTACAACGTATAACGTATAACGTATAACGTATAACGTATAACGTATAACGTATAACGTATTACATATTACATATAACGTATAACGTACAACGTATAACGTATAACATATAACGTCTAACGTTTAACGTATGACGTATAACGTATAACGTATAACGTATAACGTATAACGTATAACGTATAACGCATAACGTATAACGCATAACGTATAACGTATAACGTGTAACGTATAACGTATAGCGTATAACGTATAACGTATTACATATTACATATAACGTATAACGTACAACGTATAACGTATAACATATAACGTCTAACGTTTAACGTATAACGTATAACGTATAATGTATAACGTATAACGTATAACGTATAACGTATAACGTATAACGTATAACGTATAACGTATAACGTATAACGTATAACGTATAACGTATAACGTACAACCTATAACTTACAACGTATAACGTACAACGTATAACGTATAACGTATAACGTATAACGTATAACGTATAACGTATAACGTATAACGTTTAACGTATAACGTATAACGTATAACGTATAACGTATAACGTATAACGTACAACGTTTAACGTATAACGTATAACGTATAACGTATAACGTATAACGTATAACGCATATCGTATAACGCATAACGTATAACGTACAACTTGTAACGTATAACGTATAACGTATATCCTATAACGCATAACGTATAACGTATAACGTATAACGTATAACGTATAACGTATAACGTATAACGTATAACGTATAACGTATAACGTATAACGTATAACGTATAACGTATAACGTATAACGTATAACGTATAACGTATAACGTATAACGTATAACGTACAACGTTTAACGTATAACGTATATCGTATAACGTATAACGTATAACGTATAACGTTTAACGTATAACGTATAACGTATAACGTATAACGTATAACGTATAACGTATAACGTATAACGTATAACGTATAACGTATAACGTATAACGTATAACTTATAACGTATATCGTATAACG
Source organism: Ptiloglossa arizonensis (assembly GCF_051014685.1). Lineage (NCBI taxonomy): Eukaryota > Metazoa > Arthropoda > Insecta > Hymenoptera > Colletidae > Ptiloglossa > Ptiloglossa arizonensis. Next base: position 100,971 of record NW_027479266.1, on the reverse strand, counting down.
TATAACGTGCAACGTATAACGTATAACGTATAACGTATTACGTATTATGTATAACCTATAACGTCTAACGTATAACGTATAACGTATAACGTATAACGTATAACGTATAACGTATAACGTATAACGTATAACGTATAACGTATAACGTATAACGTATAACGTATAACGTTTAACGTATAACGTATAACGTATAACGTATAACGTATAACGTATAACGTATAACGTATAACGTACAACCTATAACTTACAACGTATAACGTACAACGTATAACGTATAACGTATAACGTATAACGTATAACGTATAACGTATAACGTATAACGTATAACGTTTAACGTATAACGTATAACGTATAACGTATAACGTATAACGTATAACGTACAACGTTTAACGTATAACGTATATCGTATAACGTATAACGTATAACGTATAACGTTTAACGTATAACGTATAACGTATAACGTATAACGTATAACGTATAACGTATAACGTATAACGTATAACGTATAACGTATAACGTATAACGTGTAACGCATAACGTATAACGCATAACGTATAACGTATAACGTGTAACGTATAACGTATAGCGTATAACGTATAACGTATAACGTATAACGTATTACATATTACATATAACGTATAACGTACAACGTATAACGTAGAACATATAACGTCTAACGTTTAACGTATAACGTATAACGTATAACGTATAACGTATAACGTATAACGTATAACGTATAACGTATAACGTATAACGTATAACGTATAACGTATAACGTATAAGGTATAACGTATAACGTATAACGTATAGCGTATAACGTATAACGTATTACATATTTCATATAAAGTATAACGTACAACGTATAACGTATAACATATAACGTCTAACGTTTAACGTATAACGTATAACGTATAATGTATAACGTATAACGTATAACGTATAACGTATAACGTATAACGTATAACGTATAACGTATAACGTATAACGTATAACGTATAACGTATAACGTATAACGTACAACCTATAACTTACAACGTATAACGTACAACGTATAACGTATAACGTATAACGTATAACGTATAACGTATAACGTATAACGTTTAACGTATAACGTATAACGTATAACGTAAAACGTATAGTGTATAATGTATAACGTATAACGTAAAACGTATGACGTATTACATATTACGTATATCGTATAACGTATAACGTAATACGTATAACGTATAACGTATAACGTATAACGTATGACGTATAACGTATAACGTATAACGTATAACGTATAACGTATAACGTATAACGTATAACGTATAACGTATAACGTATAACGTATAACGTATAACGTATAACGTATAACGTATAACGTATAACGTATAACGTATAACGTATAACGTATAACGTATAACGTATAACGTATAACGTGTAACGAAGAACGTATAACGTATAACGTATAACGTATAACGTATAACGTATAACGTATAACGTATAACGTATAACGTATAACGTATAACGTATAACGTATAACGTATAACGTATAACGTATAACGTATAACCTATAACGTATAACGTATAACGTATAACGTATAACGTATAACGTATGACGTGTAACGTATAACGTATAACGTATTACGTAACACCTATAACGTATAACGTATGACGAATAACGTATAACGTATAACGTATAACGTATAACGTATAACGTATAACGTATAACGTATAACGTATAACGTATAACGTATAACGTATAACGTATAACGTATAACGTATAACGTATAACGTATAACGTATAACGTATAACGTATAACGTATAACGTATAACGTATAACGTATAACGTATAACGTATAACGTATAACGTATAACGTATAACGTATAACGTATAACGTATAACGTATAACGTATAACGTATAACGTATAACGTATAACGTATAACGTATAACGTATAGGGTATAACGTATAACGTATAACGTATAACCTATAACGTATAACGTATAACGTATAACGTATAACGTATAACCTATAACGTATAACGTATAACGTATAACGTATAACGTATAACGTATGACGTGTAACGTATAACGTATAACGTATTACGTAACACCTATAACGTATAACGTATGACGAATAACGTATAACGTATAACGTATAACGTATAACGTATAACGTATAACGTATAACGTATAACGTATAACGTATAACGTATAACGTATAACGTATGACGTATAACGTATAACGTATAACGTATAACGTATAACGTATAACGTATAACGTATAACGTATAACGTATAACGTATAACGTATAACGTATAACGTATAACGTATAACGTATAACGTATAACGTATAACGTATAACGTATAACGTATAACGTATAACGTATAACGTATAACGTGTAACGAAGAACGTATAACGTATAACGTATAACGTATAACGTATAACGTATAACGTATAACGTATAACGTATAACGTATAACGTATAACGTATAACGTATAACGTATAACGTATAACCTATAACGTATAACGTATAACGTATAACGTATAACGTATAACGTATGACGTGTAACGTATAACGTATAACGTATTACGTAACACCTATAACGTATAACGTATGACGAATAACGTATAACGTATAACGTATAACGTATAACGTATAACGTATAACGTATAACGTATAACGTATAACGTATAACGTATAACGTATAACGTATAACGTATAACGTATAACGTATAACGTATAACGTATAACGTATAACGTATAACGTATAACGTATAACGTATAACGTATAACGTATAACGTATAACGTATAACGTATAACGTATAACGTATAACGTATAACGTATAACGTATAACGTATAACGTATAACGTATAACGTATAACGTATAACGTATAACGTATAACGTATAACGTATAACGTATAACGTATAACGTATAACGTATAACGTATAACGTATAACGTATAACGTATAACGTATAACGTGTAACGAAGAACGTATAACGTATAACGTATAACGTATAACGTATAACGTATAACGTATAACGTATAACGTATAACGTATAACGTATAACGTATAACGTATACCGTATAACGTATAACGCATAACGTATAACGCATAACGTATAACGTATAACGTATAACGTATAACGTATAACGTATAACGTATAACGTATAACGTATAACGTATAACGTATAACGTATAACGTATAACGTATAACGTATAACGTATAACGTATAACGTGTAACGTATAACGTATAACGTGTAACGTATAACGTATAACGTATAAGGTATAACGTATAACGTATAACGTATAACGTATAACGTATAACGTATAACGTATAACGTATAACGTATAACGTATAACGTATTACGTATAACGTATGACTTATCACGTATAACGTATAACCTATAACGTATAACGTATAACGTATAACGTATAACGTATAACGTATAACGTATAACGTATAACGTATAACGTATAACGTATAAAGTATAACGTATAACGTATAACGTATAACGTATAACGTATAACGTATAACGTATAACGTATAACGTATAACGTATAACGTATAACGTATAACGTATAACGTATAACGTATAACGTATAACGTATAACGTATAACGTATAACGTATAACGTATAACGTATAACGTATAACGTATAACGTATATCGTAAAACATATGACGTATTACATATTACGTATAACGTATAAAGTATAACGTATAACGTATAACGTATAAAGTATAACGTATAACGTATAACGCATAACGTCTAACGTATAACGTATAACGTATAACGTATAACGTATAACGTATAACGTATAACGTATAACGTATAACGTATAACGTATAACGTATAACGTGTAACGTATAACGTATAACGTGTAACGTATAACGTATAAAGTATAACGTATAACGTATAACGTATAACGTATAACGTATAACGTATAACGTATAACGTATAACGTATCACGTATAACGTATAACGTATAACGTATAACGTATAACGTATAACGTATAACGTATAAAGTATAACGTATAACGTATAACGTATAACGTATAACGTATAACGTATAACGTATAACGTATAACGTATAACGTATAACGTATAACGTATAACGTATAACGTATAACGTATAACGTATAACGTATAACGTATAACGTATAACGTATAACGTATAAAGTATAACGTATAACCAATAACGTATAACGTATAACGTATAACGTATAACGTATAACGTATAACGAATAACGTATAACGTGTAACGTATAACGTATAACGTATAACGTATAACGTATAACGTATAACGTATAACGTATAACGAATAACGTATAACGTGTAACGTATAACGTATAACGTATAAAGTATAACGTATAACGTATAACGTATAACGTATAACGTATAACGTATAACGTATAACGTATAACGTATAACGTATAAAGTATAACGTATAACGTATAACGTATAACGTATAACGTATAACGTATAACGTATAACGTATAACGTATAACGTATAACGTATAACGTATAACGTATAACGTATAACGTATAACGTATAACGTATAACGTATAACGTATAACGTGTAACGTATAACGTATAACGTATAACGTATAACGTATAACGTATAACGTATAACGTATAACGTATAACGTATAACGTATAACGTATAACGTATAACGTATAACGTATAAAGTATAACGTATAACCAATAACGTATAACGTATAACGTATAACGTATAACGTATAACGAATAACGTATAACGTGTAACGTATAACGTATAATGTATAAAGTATAACGTATAACGTATAACGTATAAAGTATAACGTATAACGTATAACGTATAACGTATAACGTATAACGTATAAAGTATAACGTATAACGTATAACGTATAACGTATAACGTATAACGTATAACGTATAACGTATAACGTATAACGTATAACGTATAATGTATAACGTATAACGTATAACGTATAACGTATAACGTATAACGTATAACGTATAACGTATAACGTATAACGTATAACGTATATCGTAAAACATATGACGTATTACATATTACGTATAACGTATAAAGTATAACGTATAACGTATAACGTATAACGTATAAAGTATAACGTATAACGTATAACGCATAACGTCAAACGTATGACATATCACGTATAAGGTATGACCTATAACGTATAACGTATAACGTATAACGTACAGGGTATAACGTATAACGTATAACGTATAACGTATAACGTATAACGTATAACGTATACGTATAACGTATACGTATAACGTATAACGTATAAAGTATAACGTATAACGTATAACGCATAAAGTCTAACGTATGACATATCACGTATAAGGTATGTCCTATAACGTATAACGTATAACGTATAACGTATAACGTATAACGTATAACGTATAGGGTATAACGTATAACGTATAACGTATAACGTATAACGTATAACGTATAACGTATAACGTATAACGTATGACGTATAGCGTGTAACGTATAACGTATAACGTATGACGGTATAACGTATAACGTATAACGTATAACGTATAACGTATAACGTATAACGTATAACGTATAACGTATAACGTATAACGTATAACGTATAACGTATAACGTATAACGTATATCGTATAACGTGTAACGTATAACGTGTAACGTATAACGTATAACGTATAACGTATAACGTATAACGTATAACGTATAACGTATAACGTATAACGTATAACGTATAACGTATAACGTATAACGTATAACGTATAACGTATAACGTATAACGTATAACGTATAACGTATAACGTATAACGTATAACGTATAACGTATAACGTATAACGTATAACGTATAACGTATAACGCATAACGTTTAACGTATAACGTATAACGTATAACGTATAACGTATATGGTATAACGAATAACCTGTAACGAAGAAAGTATAACGAATAACGTAAAACGTAAGGCGTAATACATATTACGTATAACGTATAACGTATAACGTATAAACTATGACGTACAACGTATAATGTATAACGTAAAACGTATGACGTATAACGTATAACGTATTACGTGAAACCTATAACGTCTAACGTATAACGTATAACATATATCGTATAACGTATAACGTATAACGTATAACGTATAACGTATAACGTATAACGTGTAACGAAGAACGTATAACGAATAACGTGTAACGTATAACGTATAACGTATAACGTATAACGTAAAACGTATAACGTATAATGTATAACGTATAACGTAAAACGCATGACGTATTACATATTACGTATATCGTATAACGTATAACGTATAACGTATAACGTATATCGTCTGACGTGTAACGTATAACGTATAACGTATAACGTATAACGTATAACGTATATCGTATAACGTATAACGTAAAACGTATAACGTATAACGTATAACGTATAACGTATAACGTATAACGTATAACGTATAACGTATAACGTATAACGCATAACGTTTAACGTATAACGTATAACGTATAACGTATAACGTATAACGTATATGGTATAACGAATAACCTGTAACGAAGAAAGTATAACGAATAACGTAAAACGTAAGGCGTAATACATATTACGTATAACGTATAACGTATAACGTATAACCTATGACGTACAACGTATAATGTATAACGTAAAACGTATGACGTATAACGTATAACGTATTACGTGAAACCTATAACGTCTAACGTATAACCTATGACGTATAACGTTTAATTAATAACGTAAAACGTATAACGTATAACGTATAACGTATAACGTATAACGTATAACGTATAACGTATAACGTATAACGTATAACGTATAACCCATAACGTATAACGCCTAGCGTGTAACGAAGGACGTATAACGAATAACGTATAACCAATAACGTATAACGTATTACGTGAAACCTATAACGTCTAACGTATAACGTATAACATATATCGTATAACGTATAACGTATAACGTATAACGTATAACGTATAACGTGTAACGAAGAACGTATAACGAATAACGTGTAACGTATAATGTATAACGTATAACGTAAAACGCATGACGTATTACATATTACGTATATCGTATAACGTATAACGTATAACGTATAACGTATATCGTCTGACGTGTAACGTATAACGTATAACGTATATCGTATAACGTATAACGTATAACGTATAACGTATAACGTATAACGTATATCGTATAACGTATAACGTAAAACGTATAACGTATAACGTATAACGTATAACGTATAACGTATAACGTATAACGTATAACGTATAACATATAACGTATAACGTATAACGTATAACGTATAACGTATAACGTATAACGTATGACTTATAACGTATAACGTATAACGCATAACGTATAACGTATAACGCATAACGTATAACGTATAACGTATAACGTATAACGTATAACGTATAACGTATAACGTATAACGTATAACGTATAACGTATAACGTATAACGTATAACGTATAACGTATAACGTATAACGTATAACGTATAACGTATAACGTATAACGTATAACGTGTAACGAAGAACGTATAACGAATAACGTGTAACGTATAACGTATAACGTATATCGTAAAACGTAAAACGTATAACGTATAATGTATAACGTATAACGTAAAACGCATGACGTATTACATATTACGTATATCGTATAACGTATAACGTATAACGTATAACGTATATCGTCTGACGTGTAACGTATAACGTATAACGTATAACGTATAACGTATATCGTATAACGTATAACGTAAAACGTATAACGTATAACGTATAACGTATAACGTATAACGTATAACGTATAACGTATAACGTATAACGTGTAACGAAGAACGTATAACGAATAACGTGTAACGTATAATGTATAACGTATAACGTAAAACGCATGACGTATTACATATTACGTATATCGTATAACGTATAACGTATAACGTATAACGTATAACGTATAACGTATAACGTATAACGTATAACGTATAACGTGTAACGAAGGACGTATAACGAATAACGTGTAACGTATAACGTATAACGTATAACGTATAACGTATAACGTAAAACGTATAACGTATAATGTATAACGTATAACGTAAATCGCATGACGTATTACATATTACGTATATCGTATAACGTATAACGTATAACGTATATCGTCAGACGTGTAACGTATAACGTATAACGTATATCGTATAACGTATAACGTATAACGTATAACGTATAACGTATAACGTATAACGTATAACGTATAACGTATAACGTATAACGTATAACGTATAAGGCATGACCTATAACGAATAACGTATAACGTACAACGTATAACGTATAAAGTATAACGTATAACGAATAACGTATAACGCATAACGTATAACGTATAACGTATAACGTATAACGTATAACGTATATGGTATATCGAATAACCTGTAACGAAGAAAGTATAACGAATAACGTAAAACGTAAGGCGTAATACATATTACGTATAACGTATAACGTATAACGTATAACCTATGACGTACAACGTGTAATGTATAACGTAAAACGAATGACGTATAACGTATAACGTATTACGTGAAACCTATAACGTCTAACGTATAACGTATAACATATATCGTATAACGTATAACGTATAACGTATAACGTATAACGTATAACGTATAACGTGTAACGAAGAACGTATAACGAATAACGTGTAACGTATAACGTATAACGTATATCGTAAAACGTAAAACGTATAACGTATAATGTATAACGTATAACGTAAAACGCATGACGTATTACATATTACGTATATCGTATAACGTATAACGTATAACGTATAACGTATATCGTCTGACGTGTAACGTATAACGTATAACGTATAACGTATAACGTATATCGTATAACGTATAACGTAAAACGTATAACGTATAACGTATAACGTATAACGTATAACGTATAACGTATAACGTATAACGTATAACGTATAACGTATAACGTATAACGTATAACGTATAACGTATAACGTATAACGTATAACGTATAACGTATGACTTATAACGTATAACGTTTAACGCATAACGTATAACGTATAACGCATAACGTATAACGTATAACGTATAACGTATAACGTATAACGTATAACGTATAACGTATAACGTATAACGTATAACGTATAACGTATAACGTATGACGTATAACGTATAACGTATTACGTGAAACCTATAACGTCTAACGTATAACGTATAACATATATCGTATAACGTATAACGTATAACGTATAACGTATAACGTATAACGTGTAACGAAGAACGTATAACGTATAACGTATAACGTATAACGTATAACGTATAACGTATAACATATAACGCATAACGTATAACGTATAACGTATAACGTATAACGTATAACGTATATGGTATAACGTATAACCTGTAACGAAGAAAGTACAACGAATAACGTAAAACGTAAGGCGTATTACATATTACGTATAACGTATAACGTATAACGTATAACCTATGACGTATAACGTATAATGTATAACGTAAAACGTATAACGTATAACGTATAACGTATAACGTATAACGTATAACGTATAACGTATAACGTATAACGTATAACGTATAACGTATAACCCATAACGTATAACGCCTAGCGTGTAACGAAGGACGTATAACGAATAACGTATAACCAATAACGTATAACGTATTACGTGAAACCTATAACGTCTAACGTATAACGTATAACATATATCGTATAACGTATAACGTATAATGTATAACGTATAACGTGTAACGAAGAACGTATAACGAATAACGTGTAACGTATAATGTATAACGTATAACGTATAACCTATGACGTACAACGTATAACGTATAACGTAAAACGTATGACGTATAACGTATAACGTATTACGTGAAACCTATAACGTCTAACGTATAACGTATAACATATATCGTATAAACGTATAAACGTATAACGTATAACGTATAACGTATAACGTGTAACGAAGAACGTATAACGTATAACGTATAACGTATAACGTATAACGTATAACGTATAACGTATAACGCATAACGTATAACGTATAACGTATAACGTATAACGTATAACGTATATGGTATAACGTATAACCTGTAACGAAGAAAGTATAACGAATAACGTAAAACGTAAGGCGTATTACATATTACGTATAACGTATAACGTATATCGTATAACCTATGACGTATAACGTATAATGTATAACGTACTACGTATAACGTATAACGTATAACGTATAACGTATAACGTATAACGTATAACGTATAACGTATAACGTATAACGTATAACGTATAACGTATAACCCATAACGTATAACGCCTAGCGTGTAACGAAGAACGTATAACGAATAACGTATAACCAATAACGTATAACGTATTACGTGAAACCTATAACGTCTAACATATAACGTATAACATATATCGTATAACGTATAACGTATAACGTATAACGTATAACGTGTAACGAAGAACGTATAACGAATAACGTGTAACGTATAATGTATAACGTATAACGTATAACCTATGACGTACAACGTATAACGTATAACGTAAAACGTATGACGTATAACGTATAACGTATTACGTGAAACCTATAACGTCTAACGTATAACGTATAACATATATCGTATAACGTATAACGTATAACGTATAACGTATAACGTATAACGTGTAACGAAGAACGTATAACGTATAACGTATAACGTATAACGTATAACGTGTAACGAAGAACGTATAACGTATAACGTATAACGTATAACGTATAACGTATAACGTATAACGCATAACGTATAACGTATAACGCATAACGTATAACGTATAACGTATATGGTATAACGTATAACCTGTAACGAAGAAAGTATAACGAATAACGTAAAACGTAAGGCGTATTACATATAACGTATAACGTATAACGTATATCGTATAACCTATGACGTATAACGTATAACCCATAACGTATAACGCCTAGCGTGTAACGAAGAACGTATAACGAATAACGTATAACCAATAACGTATAACGTATTACGTGAAACCTATAACGTCTAACGTATAACGTATAACATATATCGTATAACGTATAACGTATAACGTATAACGTATAACGTGTAACGAAGAACGTATAACGAATAACGTGTAACGTATAATGTATAACATATAACGTATAACGTAAAACGTATAACGTATAATGTATAACGTATAACGTAAAACGCATGACGTATTACATATTACGTATATCGTATAACGTATAACGTATAACGTATAACGTATATCGTCTGACGTGTAACGTATAACGTATGACGTATATCGTATAACGTATAACGTATAACGTATAACGTATAACGTATAACGTATAACGTATGACTTATAACGTATGACTTATAACGTATAACGTATAACGCATAACGTATAACGTATAACATATAACGTATAACATATATCGTATAACGTATAACACATAACGTATAACGTCTAGCGTGTAACGAAGAACGTATAACGAATAACGTATAACCAATAAAGTATAATGTATTACGTGAAACCTATAACGTCTAACGTATAACGTATAACATATATCGTATAACGTATAACGTATAACGTATAACGTATAACGTGTAACGAAGAACGTATAACGAGTAACGTTTAACGTATAACGTATAACGTATAACGTATAACGTATAACGTAAAACGTATAACGTATAATGTATAACATATAACGTAAAACGCATGACGTATTACATATTACGTATATCGTATAACGTATAACGTATAACGTATAACGTATGTCGTCTGACGTGTAACGTATAACGTATAACGTATATCGTATAACGTATAACGTATAACGTATAACGTATAACGTATAACGTATAACGTATAACGTATAACGTATAACGTATAAGGCATGACCTATAACGTATAACGTATAACGTATAACGTATAACGTATAACGTATAACGTATAACGTATAACGTATAACGTATAACGTATAACGTATAACGTATAACGTATAACGTATAACGTATAACGTATAACGTATAACGTATAACGTATAACGTATAACGTATAACGTATAATGTATAACGTATAACGTATAACGCATAACGTAGAACGTATAACGTATAACGAAGAACGTATAACGAATAACGTATAACGTACAACGTATAACGTATAAAGTATAACGTATAACGAATAACGTATAACGCATAACGTTTAACGTATAACGTATAACGTATAACGTATAACGTATAACGTATAACGTATAACCCATAACGTATAACGCCTAGCGTGTAACGAAGAACGTATAACGAATAACGTATAACCAATAACGTATAACGTATTACGTGAAACCTATAACGTCTAACATATAACGTATAACATATATCGTATAACGTATAACGTATAACGTATAACGTATAACGTGTAACGAAGAACGTATAACGAATAACGTGTAACGTATAATGTATAACGTATAACGTATAAACCTATGACGTACAACGTATAACGTATAACGTAAAACGTATGACGTATAACGTATAACGTATTACGTGAAACCTATAACGTCTAACGTATAACGTATAACATATATCGTATAACGTATAACGTATAACGTATAACGTATAACGTATAACGTGTAACGAAGAACGTATAACGTATAACGTATAACGTATAACGTATAACGTGTAACGAAGAACGTATAACGTATAACGTATAACGTATAACGTATAACGTATAACGTATAACGCATAACGTATAACGTATAACGCATAACGTATAACGTATAACGTATATGGTATAACGTATAACCTGTAACGAAGAAAGTATAACGAATAACGTAAAAACGTAAGGCGTATTACATATTACGTATAACGTATAACGTATATCGTATAACCTATGACGTATAACGTATAACCCATAACGTATAACGCCTAGCGTGTAACGAAGAACGTATAAACGAATAACGTATAACCAATAACGTATAACGTATTACGTGAAACCTATAACGTCTAACGTATAACGTATAACATATATCGTATAACGTATAACGTATAACGTATAACGTATAACGTGTAACGAAGAACGTATAACGAATAACGTGTAACGTATAATGTATAACATATAACGTATAACGTAAAACGTATAACGTATAATGTATAACGTATAACGTAAAACGCATGACGTATTACATATTACGTATATCGTATAACGTATAACGTATAACGTATAACGTATATCGTCTGACGTGTAACGTATAACGTATGACGTATATCGTATAACGTATAACGTATAACGTATAACGTATAACGTATAACGTATAACGTATGACGTATAACGTATAACGTATAACGTATAACGTATAACGTATAACGTATAACGTATAACGTATGACTTATAACGTATGACTTATAACGTATAACGTATAACGCATAACGTATAACGTATAACATATAACGTATAACATATATCGTATAACGTATAACACATAACGTATAACGTCTAGCGTGTAACGAAGAACGTATAACGAATAACGTATAACCAATAAAGTATAATGTATTACGTGAAACCTATAACGTCTAACGTATAACGTATAACATATATCGTATAACGTATAACGTATAACGTATAACGTATAACGTGTAACGAAGAACGTATAACGAGTAACGTTTAACGTATAACGTATAACGTATAACGTATAACGTATAACGTAAAAACGTATAACGTATAATGTATAACATATAACGTAAAACGCATGACGTATTACATATTACGTATATCGTATAACGTATAACGTATAACGTATAACGTATGTCGTCTGACGTGTAACGTATAACGTATAACGTATATCGTATAACGTATAACGTATAACGTATAACGTATAACGTATAACGTATAACGTATAACGTATAACGTATAACGTATAAGGCATGACCTATAACGTATAACGTATAACGTATAACGTATAACGTATAACGTATAACGTATAACGTATAACGTATAACGTATAACGTATAACGTATAACGTATAACGTATAACGTATAACGTATAACGTATAACGTATAACGTATAACGTATAACGTATAACGTATAACGTATAACGTATAATGTATAACGTATAACGTATAACGCATAACGTAGAACGTATAACGTATAACGAAGAACGTATAACGAATAACGTATAACGTACAACGTATAACGTATAAAGTATAACGTATAACGAATAACGTATAACGCATAACGTTTAACGTATAACGTATAACGTATAACGTATAACGTATAACGTATAACGTATAACCCATAACGTATAACGCCTAGCGTGTAACGAAGAACGTATAACGAATAACGTATAACCAATAACGTATAACGTATTACGTGAAACCTATAACGTCTAACATATAACGTATAACATATATCGTATAACGTATAACGTATAACGTATAACGTATAACGTGTAACGAAGAACGTATAACGAATAACGTGTAACGTATAATGTATAACGTATAACGTATAACCTATGACGTACAACGTATAACGTATAACGTAAAACGTATGACGTATAACGTATAACGTATTACGTGAAACCTATAACGTCTAACGTATAACGTATAACATATATCGTATAACGTATAACGTATAACGTATAACGTATAACGTATAACGTGTAACGAAGAACGTATAACGTATAACGTATAACGTATAACGTATAACGTGTAACGAAGAACGTATAACGTATAACGTATAACGTATAACGTATAACGTATAACGTATAACGCATAACGTATAACGTATAACGCATAACGTATAACGTATAACGTATATGGTATAACGTATAACCTGTAACGAAGAAAGTATAACGAATAACGTAAAACGTAAGGCGTATTACATATTACGTATAACGTATAACGTATATCGTATAACCTATGACGTATAACGTATAACCCATAACGTATAACGCCTAGCGTGTAACGAAGAACGTATAACGAATAACGTATAACCAATAACGTATAACGTATTACGTGAAACCTATAACGTCTAACGTATAACGTATAACATATATCGTATAACGTATAACGTATAACGTATAACGTATAACGTGTAACGAAGAACGTATAACGAATAACGTGTAACGTATAATGTATAACATATAACGTATAACGTAAAACGTATAACGTATAATGTATAACGTATAACGTAAAACGCATGACGTATTACATATTACGTATATCGTATAACGTATAACGTATAACGTATAACGTATATCGTCTGACGTGTAACGTATAACGTATGACGTATATCGTATAACGTATAACGTATAACGTATAACGTATAACGTATAACGTATAACGTATGACGTATAACGTATAACGTATAACGTATAACGTATAACGTATAACGTATAACGTATAACGTATGACTTATAACGTATGACTTATAACGTATAACGTATAACGCATAACGTATAACGTATAACATATAACGTATAACATATATCGTATAACGTATAACACATAACGTATAACGTCTAGCGTGTAACGAAGAACGTATAACGAATAACGTATAACCAATAAAGTATAATGTATTACGTGAAACCTATAACGTCTAACGTATAACGTATAACATATATCGTATAACGTATAACGTATAACGTATAACGTATAACGTGTAACGAAGAACGTATAACGAATAACGTTTAACGTATAACGTATAACGTATAACGTATAACGTATAACGTAAAACGTATAACGTATAATGTATAACATATAACGTAAAACGCATGACGTATTACATATTACGTATATCGTATAACGTATAACGTATAACGTATAACGTATGTCGTCTGACGTGTAACGTATAACGTATAACGTATATCGTATAACGTATAACGTATAACGTATAACGTATAACGTATAACGTATAACGTATAACGTATAACGTATAACGTATAAGGCATGACCTATAACGTATAACGTATAACGTATAACGTATAACGTATAACGTATAACGTATAACGTATAACGTATAACGTATAACGTATAACGTATAACGTATAACGTATAACGTATAACGTATAACGTATAACGTATAATGTATAACGTATAACGTATAACGCATAACGTAGAACGTATAACGTATAACGAAGAACGTATAACGAATAACGTATAACGTACAACGTATAACGTATAAAGTATAACGTATAACGAATAACGTATAACGCATAACGTTTAACGTATAACGTATAACGTATAACGTATAACGTATATGGTATAACGAATAACCTGTAACGAAGAAAGTATAACGAATAACGTAAAACGTAAGGCGTAATACATATTACGTATAACGTATAACGTATAACGTATAACCTATGACGTACAACGTATAATGTATAACGTAAAACGTATGACGTATAACGTATAACGTATTACGTGAAACCTATAACGTCTAACGTATAACGTATAACATATATCGTATAACGTATAACGTATAACGTATAACGTATAACGTATAACGTATAACGTATAACGTATAACGTATAACGTATAACGCACATCGTATAACGTATAACATATAACGAATAACGTAAAACGCATAACGTATAACGTATAACGTATAACGTATAACGTATAGCGTATAACGTATAACGTATAACGTATAACGTATAACGTATAACGTATGACGTATAACGTATAACGTATGACGTATAACGTATAACGTATAACGTATGACTTATAACTTATAACGTATAACGCATAACGTATAACGTATAACGCATAACGTATAACGTATAACGTATAACGTATAACGTATAACGTATAACGTATAACGTATAACGTATAACGTATAGGGTATAACGTATAACGTATAACGTATAACGTATAACGTATTACGTGAAACCTATAACGTCTAACGTATAACGTATAACATATATCGTATAACGTATAACGTATAACGTATAACGTATAACGTATAACGTATAACGTATAACGTGTAACGAAGAACGTATAACGAATAACGTGTAACGTATAACGTATAACGTATAACGTATAACGTATAACGTAAAACGTATAACGTATAATGTATAACGTATAACGTAAAACGCATGACGTATTACATATTACGTATATCGTATAACGTATAACGTATAACGTATAACGTATAACGTATATCGTCTGACGTGTAACGTATAACGTATAACGTATAACGTATAACGTATATCGTATAACGTATAACGTAAAACGTATAACGTATAACGTATAACGTATAACGTATAACGTATAACGTATAACGTACAACGTATAACGTATAACGTATAACGTATAACGTATAACGTATAACGTATAACGTATAACGTATAACGTATAACGTATAACGTATGACTTATAACGTATAACGTATAACGCATAACGTATAACGTATAACGCATAACGTATAACGTATAACGTATAACGTATAACGTATAACGTATAACGTATAACGTATAACGTATAACGTATAACGTATAACGTATAACGTATAACGTATAACGTATAACGTATAACATATAACGCATAACGTATAACGTATAACGTATAACGTATAACGTATAACGTATATGGTATAACGTATAACCTGTAATGAAGAAAGTATAACGAATAACGTAAAACGTAAGGCGTATTACATATTACGTATAACGTATAACGTATAACGTATAACGTATAGGGTATAACGTATAACGTATAACGTATAACGTATAACGTATAACGTATAACGTATAACGTATAACCTATGACGTATAACGTATAATGTATAACGTAAAACGTATGACGTATAACGTATAACGTATAACGTATAACACATAACGTATAACGTCTAGCGTGTAACGAAGAACGTATAACGAATAACGTATAACCAATAACGTATAATGTATTACGTGAAACCTATAACGTCTAACGTATAACGTATAACATATATCGTATAACGTATAACGTATAACGTATAACGTATAACGTGTAACGAAGAACGTATAACGAATAACGTTTAACGTATAACGTATAACGTATAACGTATAACGTATAACGTATAACGTATAACCTATGACGTACAACGTATAATGTATAACGTAAAACGTATGACGTATAACGTATAACGTATTACGTGAAATCTATAACGTCTAACGTATAACGTATAACATATATCGTCTGACGTGTAACGTATAACGTATAACGTATATCGTATAACGTATAACGTATAACGTATGACGTCAAACGTATAATGTATAACGTATAACGTAAAACGTATAACGTATAACGTATAACGTATAACGTATAACGTATAACGTATAACGTATAACGTATAACGTATAACGTATAACGTATAACGTATAACCCATAACGTATAACGTCTGGCGTGTAACGAAGAACGTATAACGAATAACGTATAACCAATAACGTATAACGTATTACGTGAAACCTATAACGTCTAACGTATAACGTATAACATATATCGTATAACGTATAACGTATAACGTATAACGTATAACGTGTAACGAAGAACGTATAACGAATAACGTGTAACGTATAACGTATAACGTATAACGTATAACGTAAAACGTATAACGTATAATGTATAACGTATAACGTAAAACGCATGACGTATTACGTATTACGTATATCGTATAACGTATAACGTATAACGTATAACGTATATCGTCTGACGTGTAACGTATAACGAAGAACGTATAACGAATAACGCATAACGTACAACGTATAACGTATAAAGTATAACGTATAACGAATAACGTATAACGCATAACGTATAACGTATAACGTATAACGTATAACGTATAACGTATAACGTATATGGTATAACGAATAACCTGTAACGAAGAAAGTATAACGAATAACGTAAAACGTAAGGCGTAATACATATTACGTATAACGTATAACGTATAACGTATAACCTATGACGTACAACGTATAATGTATAACGTAAAACGTATGACGTATAACGAATAACGTATTACGTGAAACCTATCACGTCTAACGTATAACGTATAACATATGTCGTATAACGTATAACGTATAACGTATAACGTATAACGTATAACGTGTAACGAAGAACGTATAACGAATAACGTGTAACGTATAACGTATAACGTATAACGTATAACGTAAAACGTATAACGTATAATGTATAACGTATAACGTAAAACGCATGACGTATTACATATTACGTATATCGTATAACGTATAACGTATAACGTATAACGTATATCGTCTGACGTGTAACGTATAACGTATAACGTATAACGTATAACGTATATCGTATAACGTATAACGTAAAACGTATAACGTATAACGTATAACGTATAACGTATAACGTATAACGTATAACGTATAACGTATAACGTATAACGTATAACGTATAACGTATAACGTATAACGTATGACTTATAACGTATAACGTATAACGTATAACGTATAACGTATAACGTAAAACGTATAACGTATAATGTATAACGTATTACGTAAAACGCATGACGTATTACATATTACGTATATCGTATAACGTATAACGTATAACGTATAACGTATATCGTCTGACGTGTAACGTATAACGTATAACGTATATCGTATAACGTATAACGTATAACGTATAACGTATAACGTATAACGTATAACGGAAAACATATAACGTATAACGTATAACGTATAACGTATAACGTATAACGTATGACTTATAACGTATAACGAATAACGCATAACGTATAACGTATAACGCATAACGTAAAACGTATAACGTATAACGTATAACGTATGACGTATAACGTATAACGTATAACGTATAACGTATAACGTATAACGTATAACGTATAACGTACAACGTATAACGTACAACGTATAACGTACAACGTATAACGTAAAACGTATAACGTATAATGTATAACGTATTACGTAAAACGCATGACGTATTACATATTACGTATATCGTATAACGTATAACGTATAACGCATAACGTATAACGTATAACGTATATGGTATAACGTATAACCTGTAACGAAGAAAGTATAACGAATAACGTAAAACGTAAGGCGTATTACATATTACGTATAACGTATAACGTATATCGTATAACGTATAACGTATGACGTATAACGTATAACGTATAACGTATAACGTATAACGTATAACGTATAACGTATAACGTATGACTTATAACGTATGACTTATAACGTATAACGTATAACGCATAACGTATAACGTATAACATATAACGTATAACATATATCGTATAACGTATAACACATAACGTATAACGTCTAGCGTGTAACGAAGAACGTATAACGAATAACGTATAACCAATAAAGTATAATGTATTACGTGAAACCTATAACGTCTAACGTATAACGTATAACATATATCGTATAACGTATAACGTATAACGTATAACGTATAACGTGTAACGAAGAACGTATAACGAATAACGTTTAACGTATAACGTATAACGTATAACGTATAACGTATAACGTAAAACGTATAACGTATAATGTATAACATATAACGTAAAACGCATGACGTATTACATATTACGTATATCGTATAACGTATAACGTATAACGTATAACGTATGTCGTCTGACGTGTAACGTATAACGTATAACGTATATCGTATAACGTATAACGTATAACGTATAACGTATAACGTATAACGTATAACGTATAACGTATAACGTATAACGTATAACGTATAAGGCATGACCTATAACGTATAACGTATAACGTATAACGTATAACGTATAACGTATAACGTATAACGTATAACGTATAACGTATAACGTATAACGTATAACGTATAACGTATAACGTATAACGTATAACGTATAACGTATAACGTATAACGTATAACGTATAACGTATAACGTATAACGCATAACGTAGAACGTATAACGTATAACGAAGAACGTATAACGAATAACGTATAACGTACAACGTATAACGTATAAAGTATAACGTATAACGAATAACGTATAACGCATAACGTTTAACGTATAACGTATAACGTATAACGTATAACGTATATGGTATAACGAATAACCTGTAACGAAGAAAGTATAACGAATAACGTAAAACGTAAGGCGTAATACATATTACGTATAACGTATAACGTATAACGTATAACCTATGACGTACAACGTATAATGTATAACGTAAAACGTATGACGTATAACGTATAACGTATTACGTGAAACCTATAACGTCTAACGTATAACGTATAACATATATCGTATAACGTATAACGTATAACGTATAACGTATAACGTATAACGTATAACGTATAACGTATAACGTATAACGCACATCGTATAACGTATAACATATAACGAATAACGTAAAACGCATAACGTATAACGTATAACGTATAACGTATAACGTATAACGTATAACGTATAACGTATAACGTATAACGTATAACGTATGACGTATAACGTATAACGTATGACGTATAACGTATAACGTATAACGTATGACTTATAACTTATAACGTATAACGCATAACGTATAACGTATAACGCATAACGTATAACGTATAACGTATAACGTATAACGTATAACGTATAACGTATAACGTATAACGTATAACGTATAGGGTATAACGTATAACGTATAACGTATAACGTATAACGTATTACGTGAAACCTATAACGTCTAACGTATAACGTATAACATATATCGTATAACGTATAACGTATAACGTATAACGTATAACGTATAACGTATAACGTATAACGTGTAACGAAGAACGTATAACGAATAACGTGTAACGTATAACGTATAACGTATAACGTATAACGTAAAACGTATAACGTATAATGTATAACGTATAACGTAAAACGCATGACGTATTACATATTACGTATATCGTATAACGTATAACGTATAACGTATAACGTATGACTTATAACTTATAACGTATAACGCATAACGTATAACGTATAACGCATAACGTATAACGTATAACGTATAACGTATAACGTATAACGTATAACGTATAACGTATAACGTATAACGTATAGGGTATAACGTATAACGTATAACGTATAACGTATAACGTATTACGTGAAACCTATAACGTCTAACGTATAACGTATAACATATATCGTATAACGTATAACGTATAACGTATAACGTATAACGTATAACGTATAACGTATAACGTGTAACGAAGAACGTATAACGAATAACGTGTAACGTATAACGTATAACGTATAACGTATAACGTAAAACGTATAACGTATAATGTATAACGTATAACGTAAAACGCATGACGTATTACATATTACGTATATCGTATAACGTATAACGTATAACGTATAACGTATAACGTATATCGTCTGACGTGTAACGTATAACGTATAACGTATAACGTATAACGTATATCGTATAACGTATAACGTAAAACGTATAACGTATAACGTATAACGTATAACGTATAACGTATAACGTATAACGTATAACGTATAACGTATAACGTATAACGTATAACGTATAACGTATAACGTATAACGTATAACGTATAACGTATGACTTATAACGTATAACGTATAACGCATAACGTATAACGTATAACGCATAACGTATAACGTATAACGTATAACGTATAACGTATAACGTATAACGTATAACGTATATGGTATAACGTATAACCTGTAATGAAGAAAGTATAACGAATAACGTAAAACGTAAGGCGTATTACATATTACGTATAACGTATAACGTATAACGTATAACGTATAGGGTATAACGTATAACGTATAACGTATAACGTATAACGTATAACGTATAACGTATAACGTATAACCTATGACGTATAACGTATAATGTATAACGTAAAACGTATGACGTATAACGTATAACGTATAACGTATAACGTATAACACATAACGTATAACGTCTAGCGTGTAACGAAGAACGTATAACGAATAACGTATAACCAATAACGTATAATGTATTACGTGAAACCTATAACGTCTAACGTATAACGTATAACATATATCGTATAACGTATAACGTATAACGTATAACGTATAACGTGTAACGAAGAACGTATAACGAATAACGTTTAACGTATAACGTATAACGTATAACGTATAACGTATAACGTATAACGTATAATGTATAACGTATAACGTAAAACGCATGACGTATTACATATTACGTATATCGTATAACGTATAACGTATAACGTATAACGTATATCGTCTGACGTGTAACGTATAACGAAGAACGTATAACGAATAACGCATAACGTACAACGTATAACGTATAAAGTATAACGTATAACGAATAACGTATAACGCATAACGTATAACGTATAAAGTATAACGTATAACGTATAACGTATAACGTATATGGTATAACGAATAACCTGTAACGAAGAAAGTATAACGAATAACGTAAAACGTAAGGCGTAATACATATTACGTATAACGTATAACGTATAACGTATAACCTATGACGTACAACGTATAATGTATAACGTAAAACGTATGACGTATAACGAATAACGTATTACGTGAAACCTATAACGTCTAACGTATAACGTATAACATATGTCGTATAACGTATAACGTATAACGTATAACGTATAACGTATAACGTGTAACGAAGAACGTATAACGAATAACGTGTAACGTATAACGTATAACGTATAACGTATAACGTAAAACGTATAACGTATAATGTATAACGTATAACGTAAAACGCATGACGTATTACATATTACGTATATCGTATAACGTATAACGTATAACGTATAACGTATATCGTCTGACGTGTAACGTATAACGTATAACGTATAACGTATAACGTATATCGTATAACGTATAACGTAAAACGTATAACGTATAACGTATAACGTATAACGTATAACGTATAACGTATAACGTATAACGTATAACGTATAACGTATAACGTATAACGTATAACGTATAACGTATAACGTATATCTTATAACGTATAACGTATAACGTATAACGTATAACGTAAAACGTATAACGTATAATGTATAACGTATTACGTAAAACGCATGACGTATTACATATTACGTATATCGTATAACGTATAACGTATAACGTATAACGTATATCGTCTGACGTGTAACGTATAACGTATAACGTATATCGTATAACGTATAACGTATAACGTATAACGTATAACGTATAACGTATAACGTATAACGTATAACGTATAACGTATAACGTATAACGTATAACGTATAACGTATAACGTATAACGTATAACGTATAACGTATAACGTATAACGTATAACGTATGACTTATAACGTATAACGTATAACGCATAACGTATAACGTATAACGCATAACGTATAACGTATAACGTATAACGTATAACGTATAACGTATAACGTATAACGTATAACGTATAACGTATAACGTATAACGTATAACGTATAACGTATAACGTATAACGTATAACGTATAACGTATAACATATAACGCATAACGTATAACGTATAACGTATAACGTATAACGTATAACGTATAACATATAACGCATAACGTATAACGTATAACGTATAACGTATAACGTATAACGTATATGGTATAACGTATAACCTGTAATGAAGAAAGTATAACGAATAACGTAAAACGTAAGGCGTATTACATATTACGTATAACGTATAACGTATAACGTATAACGTATAGGGTATAACGTATAACGTATAACGTATAACGTATAACGTATAACGTATAACGTATAACGTATAACCTATGACGTATAACGTATAATGTATAACGTAAAACGTATGACGTATAACGTATAACGTATAACGTATAACGTATAACACATAACGTATAACGTCTAGCGTGTAACGAAGAACGTATAACGAATAACGTATAACCAATAACGTATAATGTATTACGTGAAACCTATAACGTCTAACGTATAACGTATAACATATATCGTATAACGTATAACGTATAACGTATAACGTATAACGTGTAACGAAGAACGTATAACGAATAACGTTTAACGTATAACGTATAACGTATAACGTATAACGTATAACGTATAACGTATAACGTATAATGTATAACGTATAACGTAAAACGCATGACGTATTACATATTACGTATATCGTATAACGTATAACGTATAACGTATAACGTATATCGTCTGACGTGTAACGTATAACGAAGAACGTATAACGAATAACGCATAACGTACAACGTATAACGTATAAAGTATAACGTATAACGAATAACGTATAACGCATAACGTATAACGTATAAAGTATAACGTATAACGTATAACGTATAACGTATATGGTATAACGAATAACCTGTAACGAAGAAAGTATAACGAATAACGTAAAACGTAAGGCGTAATACATATTACGTATAACGTATAACGTATAACGTATAACCTATGACGTACAACGTATAATGTATAACGTAAAACGTATGACGTATAACGAATAACGTATTACGTGAAACCTATAACGTCTAACGTATAACGTATAACATATGTCGTATAACGTATAACGTATAACGTATAACGTATAACGTATAACGTGTAACGAAGAACGTATAACGAATAACGTGTAACGTATAACGTATAACGTATAACGTATAACGTAAAACGTATAACGTATAATGTATAACGTATAACGTAAAACGCATGACGTATTACATATTACGTATATCGTATAACGTATAACGTATAACGTATAACGTATATCGTCTGACGTGTAACGTATAACGTATAACGTATAACGTATAACGTATATCGTATAACGTATAACGTAAAACGTATAACGTATAACGTATAACGTATAACGTATAACGTATAACGTATAACGTATAACGTATAACGTATAACGTATAACGTATAACGTATAACGTATAACGTATAACATATATCT
The DNA here is from genome assembly GCF_051014685.1 of Ptiloglossa arizonensis. Taxonomy (NCBI): domain Eukaryota; kingdom Metazoa; phylum Arthropoda; class Insecta; order Hymenoptera; family Colletidae; genus Ptiloglossa; species Ptiloglossa arizonensis. The sequence continues at coordinate 75,031 of NW_027479266.1, read as the reverse complement.
TATAACGTATAACGTATAACGTATAACGTATAACGTAAAACGTATAACGTATAATGTATAACGTATTACGTAAAACGCATGACGTATTACATATTACGTATATCGTATAACGTATAACGTATAACGTATAACGTATATCGTCTGACGTGTAACGTATAACGTATAACGTATATCGTATAACGTATAACGTATAACGTATAACGTATAACGTATAACGTATAACGGAAAACATATAACGTATAACGTATAACGTATAACGTATAACGTATAACGTATGACTTATAACGTATAACGAATAACGCATAACGTATAACGTATAACGCATAACGTAAAACGTATAACGTATAACGTATAACGTATGACGTATGACGTATAACGTATAACGTATAACGTATAACGTATAACGTATAACGTATAACGTATAACGTACGATACATAAGTTATACGTTATACGTTATACGTTATACGTTATACGTTATACGTTATGCGTTATACGTCCTACGATATTCGTTATACGTTATACGTTATTACTTATACGTTATACGTTATACGTTATACGTCATAGGTTATACGTTATACGTTATGCCTTATACGTTATACGTTATACGTTATACGTTATACGTTATACGTTATACGTTATACGTTATACGTTATACGTTATACGTTATACGTTATACGTTATACGTTATACGTTATACGTTATACGTTATGCGTTTTACGTTATTCGTTATATGTTATACGTTATACGATGTGCGTTATACGTTATACGTTATACGTTATACGTTATACGTTATACGTTATACGTTATACGTTATACGTTATACGTTATACGTTATACGTTATACGTTATACGTTATACGTTATACGTTATACGTTATACGTTATACGTTATACGTTGTACGTTATACGTTATACGTTATACGTTATACGTTATTCGTTATACGTTATACGTTATTCGTTATACGTTATACGTTATACATTACATGTTATACGTTATACGTTATACGTTATACGTTATACGTTATACGTTATACGTTATACGTTATACGTTATACGTTGTACGTTATACGTTATACGTTATACGTTATTCGTTATACGTTATACGTTATACATTACATGTTATACGTTATACGTTATAGGTTATACGTTATACGTTATACGTTATACGTTATACGTTATACGATATACGTTATACGTTATACGTTATACGTTATACGTTATACGTTGTACGTTATACGTAATACGTTATACGTTATTCGTTATACGTTATACGTTATTCGTTATACGTTATACGTTATACATTACATGTTATACGTTATACGTTATACGTTATACGTCCTACGATATTCGTTATACGTTATACGTTATTACTTATACGTTATACGTTATACGTTATACGTCATAGGTTATACGTTATACGTTATGCCTTATACGTTATACGTTATACGTTATACGTTATACGTTATACGTTATACGTTATACGTTATACGTTATACGTTATACGTTATACGTTATACGTGATACGTTATACGTTATACGTTATACGTTATACGTTATACGTTGTACGTTATACGTTATACGTTATACGTTATTCGTTATACGTTATACGTTATACATTACATGTTATACGTTATACGTTATACGTTATACGTTATACGTTATACGTTATACGTCATACGTTATACGTTATTCGTAATACGTTATACGTGATACGTTATACGTTATACGTTATACGTTATACGTTATACGTTATACGTTATACGTTATGCGTTATAGGTTATGCGTTATACGTTATGCGTTATACGTTATGCGTTATACGTTATACGTTATACGTTATACGTTATACGTTATACGTTATACGTTATACGTTATACGTTATACGTTATACGTTGTACGTTATACGGATTACGTTATACGTTGTACGTTATACGTTGTACGTTATACGTTCTACGTTATACGTTATACGTTATACGTTATACGTTATACGTTATACGTTATACGTTATACGTTATACGTTATACGTTATACGTTCTACGTTATACGTTATACGTTATACTTTATACGTTATACGTTATACGTTATACGTTATACGTTATACGTTATACGTTATACGTTATACGTTATACGTTATACGTTATACGTTATACGTTATACGTTATACGTTATACGTTATACGTTATACGTTATACGTTATACGTTATACGTTATACGTTATACGTTATACGTTATACGTTATACGTTATACGTTATACGTTATACGTCACACGTTATAGGTTATTCGTAATACGTTATACGTGGTACGTTATACGTTGTACGTTATACGTTATACGTTATACGTTATAATTTATACGTTATACGTCATAGGTTATACGGATTATACGTTATACGTTATACGTTATACGTTATACGTTATACGTTATACGTTATACGTTATACGTTATACGTTATACGTTATGCGTTATACGTTATACGTTATACGTTATACGTTATACGTTATACGTTATACGTTATACGTCATACGTTATAGGTTATTCGTAATACGTTATACGTGGTACGTTATACGTTGTACGTTATACGTTATACGTTATACGTTATAATTTATACGTTATACGTCATAGGTTATACGGATTATACGTTATACGTTATACGTTATACGTTATACGTTATACGTTATACGTTATACGTTATTCGTTATACGTTATACGTTATACATTACATGTTATACGTTATACGTTCTACGTTATACGTTATACGTTATACGTTATACGTTGTACGTTATACGTTATACGTTATACGTTATTCGTTATACGTTATACGTTATACATTACATGTTATACGTTATACGTTATACGTTATACGCTATACGTTATACGTTATACGTTATACGTTATACGTTATACGTTATACGTTATACGTCATACGTTATACTTCATTCGTAATACGTTATACGTGATACGTTATACGTTATACGTTATACGTTATACGTTATACGTTGTACGTTATACGTTATACGTTATACGTTATTCGTTATACGTTATACGTTGTACATTACATGTTATACGTTATACGTTATACGTTATACGTTATACGTTATACGTTATACGTTATACGTTATACGTTATACGTTATACGTCATACGTTATACGTTATTCGTAATACGTTATACGTGATACGTTATACGTTATACGTTATTCGTTATACGTTATACGTTATACGTTATACATTGCATGTTATACGTTATACGTTATACGTTATACGTTATACGTTATACGTTATACGTTATACGTTATACGTTATACGTTATACGATATACGTTATACGTTATACGTTATACGTTATACGTCATACGTTATACGTTATTCGTAATACGTTATACGTTATTCGTAATACGTTATACGTGATACGTTATACGTTATACGTTATTCGTTATACGTTATACGTTATACGTCATACATTACATGTTATACGTTATACGTTATACGTTATACGTTATACGTTATACGTTATACCTTATACGTTATACGTGATACGTTATACGTTATACGTTATACGTTATACGTTATACGTTATACGTTATACGTTGTACGTTATACGTTATACGTTATACATTACATGTTATACGTTATACGTTATACGTTATACGTTATACGTTATACGTTATACGTTATACGTTATACGTTATACGTTATACGTTATACGTTATACGTTATACGTTATACGTCATACGTTATACGTTATAAGTTATACGTTATACGTCATAGGTTATACGTTATACGTTATACGTTATACGTTATACGTTATACGTTATACGTTATACGTTATACGTTATACGTTATACGTTATACGTTACACGTTATACGTTATACGTTATACGTTATACGTTATACGTTATACGTTATACGTTATACGTTATACGTTATACGTTATGCGTTATACGTTATACGTTATACGTTATACGTTATACGTTATACGTTATACGATATACGTTATACGTTATACGTTATACGTCATACGTTATACGTTATTCGTAATACGTTATACGTGATACGTTATACGTTGTACGTTATACGTTATACGTTATACGTTATACATTATATGTTATACGTTATACGTCATAGGTTATACGTTATACGTTATACGTTATACGTTATGCGTTATACGTTATACGGTATACGTTATACGTTATACGTTATACGTTATACTTTATACGTTATACGTTATACGTTATACGTTATACGTTATACGTTATACGTTATACGTGATACGTTATACATTGTACGTTATACGTTTTACGTTATACGTTATACGTTATACGTTATACGTCATAGGTTATACGTTATACGTTATACGTTATACGTTATACGTTATACGTTATACGTTATACGTTATGCGTTATACGTTATACGTTATACGTTATACGTTATACGTTATACGTTATACGTTATACGTTATACGTTTTACGTTATGCGTTATACGTTATACGTTATGCGTTATTCGTTATACGTTATAAGTCATACGTTATACGTTATACGTTATACGTTATACGTTATACGTTATATGTTCTACGTTATACGTTATACGTTATACGTTATACGTTATACGTTATACGTTATACGATATACGTTATACGTTATACGTTACACGTCAGACGATATACATTATACGTTATACGTTATACGTTATACGATATACGTAATATGTAATACGTCATGCGTTTTACGTAATACGTTATACGTTGTACGTTATACGTAATACGTTATACGTTATACGTTGTACGTTATACGTTATACGTTATATGTTATTCGTTATACGTTATACGTTATACATTACATGTTATACGTTATACGTTGTACGTTATACGTTATACGTTATACGTTCTACGTTATACTATATACGTTATACGTTATACGTTATACGTTATACGTTATACGTTATACGTTATACGTTATACGTTATACGTTATACGTTATACGTTATACGTTATACGTTATACGTTATACGTTTTACGTTATACGTTATACGTTATACGTTATACGTTATACGTTATACGTTATACGTTATACGTTATACGTCATACGTTATGCGTTTTACGTTATTCGTTATATGTTGTACGTTATACGATGTGCGTTATACGTTATACGTTATACGTTATACGTTATACGTTATACGTTATACGTTATACGTTATACGTTATACATTATACGTTATACGTTATACGTTATACGTTATACGTTATACGTTATACGTTATACGTTATACGTTATACGTTATACGTTATACGTCATAGGTTATACGTTATACGTTATACGTTATACGTTATACGTTATACGTTATACGTTATACGTTATGCGTTATACGTTATACGTTATACGTTATACGTTATACGTTATACGTTATACGTTATACGTTATACGTTTTACGTTATGCGTTATACGTTATACGTTATGCGTTATTCGTTATACGTTATAAGTCATACGTTATACGTTATACGTTATACGTTATACGTTATACGTTATATGTTCTACGTTATACGTTATACGTTATACGTTATACGTTATACGTTATACGTTATACGATATACGTTATACGTTATACGTTACACGTCAGACGATATACATTATACGTTATACGTTATACGTTATACGATATACGTAATATGTAATACGTCATGCGTTTTACGTAATACGTTATACGTTGTACGTTATACGTAATACGTTATACGTTATACGTTGTACGTTATACGTTATACGTTATATGTTATTCGTTATACGTTATACGTTATACATTACATGTTATACGTTATACGTTGTACGTTATACGTTATACGTTATACGTTCTACGTTATACTATATACGTTATACGTTATACGTTATACGTTATACGTTATACGTTATACGTTATACGTTATACGTTATACGTTATACGTTATACGTTATACGTTATACGTTATACGTTATACGTTTTACGTTATACGTTATACGTTATACGTTATACGTTATACGTTATACGTTATACGTTATACGTTATACGTCATACGTTATGCGTTTTACGTTATTCGTTATATGTTGTACGTTATACGATGTGCGTTATACGTTATACGTTATACGTTATACGTTATACGTTATACGTTATACGTTATACGTTATACGTTATACATTATACGTTATACGTTATACGTTATACGTTATACGTTATACGTTATACGTTATACGTTATACGTTATACGTTATACGTTATACGTTATACGTTATACGTTATACGTTATACGTTATACGTTATACGTTATACGTTATACGTTACACGTTATACGTTACACGTTATACGTTATACGTTATACGTTATACGTTATACGTTATACGTTATACGTTCTACGTTATACGTTGTACGTTATACGTTGTACGTTATACGTTGTACGTTATACGTTGTACGTTATACGTTATACGTTATACGTTATACGTTATACGTTATACGTTATACGTTATACGATATACGTTATACGTTATACGTTATACGTTATACGTTATACGTTGTACGTTATACGTTGTACGTTATATGTTATTCGTTATACGTTATACGTTATACATTACATGTTATACGTTATACGTTATACGTTATACGTTATACGTTATTCGTTATACGTTATACGTTATACGTTACACGTTATACGTTATACGTTATACGTTATACGTTATACGTTATACGTTATACGTTATACGTTATACGTTATACGTTATACGTTATACGTTATACGTTACACGTTATACGTTATACGTTATACGTTATACGTTATACGTTATACGTTATACGTTATACGTTCTACGTTATACGTTGTACGTTATACGTTGTACGTTATACGTTGTACGTTATACGTTGTACGTTATACGTTATACGTTATACGTTATACGTTATACGTTATACGTTATACGTTATACGTTATACGTTATACGTCATACGTTATGCGTTATACGTTATACGTTATATGTTATACGTTATACGTTATACGTTACACGTTATACGTTATACGTTATACGTTATACGTTATACGTTATACGTTATACGTTCTACGTTATACGTTGTACGTTATACGTTATACGTTATACGTTATACGTTATACATTATATGTTATACGTTATACGTCATAGGTTATACGTTATACGTTATACGTTATACGTTATGCGTTATACGTTATACGGTATACGTTATACGTTATACGTTATACGTTATACTTTATACGTTATACGTTATACGTTATACGTTATACGTTATACGTTATACGTTATACGTGATACGTTATACATTGTACGTTATACGTTTTACGTTATACGTTATACGTTATACGTTATACGTCATAGGTTATACGTTATACGTTATACGTTATACGTTATACGTTATACGTTATACGTTATACGTTATACGTTATGCGTTATACGTTATACGTTATACGTTATACGTTATACGTTATACGTTATACGTTATACGTTATACGTTTTACGTTATGCGTTATACGTTATACGTTATGCGTTATTCGTTATACGTTATAAGTCATACGTTATACGTTGTACGTTATACGTTATACGTTATACGTTATATGTTCTACGTTATACGTTATACGTTATACGTTATACGTTATACGTTATACGTTATACGATATACGTTATACGTTATACGTTACACGTCAGACGATATACGTTATACGTTATACGTTATACGTTATACGATATACGTAATATGTAATACGTCATGCGTTTTACGTAATACGTTATACGTTGTACGTTATACGTTATACGTTATACGTTATACGTTGTATGTTATACGTTATACGTTATATGTTATTCGTTATACGTTATACGTTATACATTACATGTTATACGTTATACGTTGTTCGTTATACGTTATACGTTATACGTTCTACGTTATACTTTATACGTTATACGTTATACGTTATACGTTATACGTTATACGTTATACGTTATACGTTATACGTTATACGTTATACGTTATACGTTATACGTTATACGTTATACGTTATACGTTATACGTTATACGTTATACGTTATACGTTATACGTTATACGTTATACGTTATACGTTATACGTTATACGTTATACGTTATACGTCATACGTTATGCGTTTTACGTTGTTCGTTATATGTTGTACGTTATACGATGTGCGTTATACGTTATTCGTTGTACGTTATACGTTATACGTTATACGTTATACGTTATACGTTATACGTTATGCGTTATACGTTATACGTTATACGTTATACGTTATACGTTATACGTTATACGTTATACGTTATACGTTATACGTTATACGTTACACGTTATACGTTATACGTTCTACGTTATACGTTATACGTTCTACGTTATACTTTATACGTTATACGTTATACGTTATACGTTATACGTTATACGTTATACGTTATACGTTATACGTTATACGTTATACGTTATACGTTATACGTTATACGTTATACGTTATACGTTATACGTTATACGTTATACGTTATACGTTATACGTTATACGTTATACGTTATACGTTATACGTTATACGTTATACGTCATACGTTATGCGTTCTACGTTGTTCGTTATATGTTGTACGTTATACGATGTGCGTTATACGTTATACGTTATACGTTCTACGTTATACTTTATACGTTATACGTTATACGTTATACGTTATACGTTATACGTTATACGTTATACGTTATACGTTATACGTTATACGTTATACGTTATACGTTATACGTTATACGTTATACGTTATACGTTATACGTTATACGTTATACGTTATACGTTATACGTTATACGTTATACGTGATACATTACATGTTATACGTTATACGTTGTTCGTTATACGTTATACGTTATACGTTATACGTTATTCGTTATACGTTATACGTTGTACATTACATGTTATACGTTATACGTTATACGTTATACGTTATACGTTATACGTTATATGTTCTACGTTATACGTTATACGTTATACGTTATACGTTATACGTTATACGTTATACGTTATACGTTATACGTGATACGTTATACATTGTACGTTATACGTTTTACGTTATACGTTATACGTTATACGTTATACGTCATAGGTTATACGTTATACGTTATACGTTATACGTTATACGTTATACGTTATACGTTATACGTTATACGTTATGCGTTATACGTTATACGTTATACGTTATACGTTATACGTTATACGTTATACGTTATACGTTATACGTTTTACGTTATGCGTTATACGTTATACGTTATGCGTTATTCGTTATACGTTATAAGTCATACGTTATACGTTATACGTTATACGTTATACGTTATACGTTATATGTTCTACGTTATACGTTATACGTTATACGTTATACGTTGTACGTTATACGTTATACGTTATATGTTATTCGTTATACGTTATACGTTATACATTACATGTTATACGTTATACGTTGTTCGTTATACGTTATACGTTATACGTTCTACGTTATACTTTATACGTTATACGTTATACGTTATACGTTATACGTTATACGTTATACGTTATACGTTATACGTTATACGTTATACGTTATACGTTATACGTTATACGTTATACGTTATACGTTATACGTTATACGTTATACGTTATACGTTATACGTTACACGTTATACGTTATACGTTATACGTTATACGTTATACGTTATACGTTATACGTTCTACGTTATACGTTGTACGTTATACGTTGTACGTTATACGTTGTACGTTATACGTTGTACGTTATACGTTATACGTTATACGTTATACGTTATACGTTATACGTTATACGTTATACGTTATACGTTATACGTTATACGTTATACGTTATACGTTATACGTTATACGTCATACGTTATACGTTATACGTTATACATTACATGTTATACGTTATACGTTGTTCGTTATACGTTATACGTTATACGTTCTACGTTATACTTTATACGTTATACGTTATACGTTATACGTTATACGTTATACGTTATACGTTATACGTTATACGTTATACGTTATACGTTATACGTTATACGTTATACGTTATACGCTATACGTTATACGTTATACGTTATACGTTATACGTTATACGTTATACGTTATACGTTATACGTCATACGTTATGCGTTTTACGTTGTTCGTTATATGTTGTACGTTATACGATGTGCGTTATACGTTATACGTTGTACGTTATATGTTATACGTTATACGTTATACGTTATACGTTATACGTTATGCGTTATACGTTATACGTTATACGTTATACGTTATACGTTATACGTTATACGTTATACGTTATACGTTATACGTTATACGTTACACGTTATACGTTATACGTTATACGTTATACGTTATACGTTCTACGTTATACTTTATACGTTATACGTTATACGTTATACGTTATACGTTATACGTTATACGTTATACGTTATACGTTATACGTTATACGTTATACGTTATACGTTATACGTTATACGTTATACGTTATACGTTATACGTTATACGTTATACGTTATACGTTATACGTTATACGTTATACGTTATACGTTATACGTTATACGTTATACGTTATACGTTATACGTTATACGTTATACGTTATACGTTATACGTTATACGTTATACGTTATACGTTATACGTTATACGTTACACGTTATACGTTATACGTTATACGTTATACGTTATACGTTATACGTTATACGTTCTACGTTATACGTTGTACGTTATACGTTGTACGTTATACGTTGTACGTTATACGTTGTACGTTATACGTTATACGTTATACGTTTTACGTTATACGTTATACGTTATACGATATACGTTATACGTTATACGTTATACGTTATACGTTATACGTTGTACGTTATACGTTATACGTTATACGTTATTCGTTATACGTTATACGTTATACATTACATGTTATACGTTATACGTTATACGTTATACGTTATACGTTATACGTTATACGTTATACGTTATACGTTATACGTTATACGTTATACGTTATACGTTATACGTTATACGTTATACGTCATACGTTATACGTTATTCGTAATACGTTATACGTGATACGTTATACGTTATACGTTATACGTTATACGTTATACGTTGTACGTTATACGTTATACGTTATACGTTATTCGTTATACGTTATACGTTGTACATTACATGTTATACGTTATACGTTATACGTTATACGTTATACGTTATACGTTATACGTCATACGTTATACGTTATTCGTAATACGTTATACGTGATACGTTATACGTTATACGTTATACGTTATACGTTATACGTTATACGTTATACGTTATACGTTATACGTTGTACGTTATACGTTGTACGTTATACGTTGTACGTTATACGTTATACGTTATACGTTATACGTTATACCTTATACGTTATACGTTATACGTTATACGTTATACGTTATACGTCATACGTTATACGTTATTCGTAATACGTTATACGTTATACGTTACACGTTATACGTTATACGTTGTACGTTATACGTTGTACGTTATACGTTGTACGTTATACGTTGTACGTTATACGTTGTACGTTATACGTTCTACGTTATACGTTATACGTTATACGTTATACGTTATACGTTATACGTTATACGTTATACGTTATACGTTATACGTTATACGTTATACGTTATACGTTGTTCGTTATACGTTATACGTTATACGTTATTCGTTATACGTTATACGTTATACGTTATACATTACATGTTATACGTTATACGTTATACGTTATACGTTATACGTTATACGTTATACGTTATACGTTATACGTTATACGTCATACGTCATACGTTATACGTTATTCGTAATACGTTATACGTGATACGTTATACGTTGTACGTTATACGTTATACGTTATACGTTATAAGTTATACGTTATACGTCATAGGTTATACGTTATACGTTATACGTTATACGTTATGCGTTATACGTTATACGTTATACGTTACACGTTATACGTTATACGTTATACGATATACGTTATACGTTATACGTTGTACGCTATACGTTATACTTTATACGTTATAGGTGTTACGTTATACGTTATGCGTTATACGTTATTCGTAATACGTTATACGTGATACGTTATACGTTGTACGTTATACGTTATACGTTATACGTTACACATTATACGTTATACGTTATACATTACATGTTATACGTTATACGTTATACGTTATACGTTATACGTTATACGTCATAGGTTATACGTTATATGTTATACGTTATACGTTATACCTTATACGTTATACGTTATACGTAATACGTTATACGTTATACGTTATACGTTATACGTTATACGTCATACGTTATACGTTATAGGTGTTACGTTATACGTTATACGTTATACGATATACGTTATTCGTAATACGTTATACGTGATACGTTACACGTTGTACGTTATACGTTATACGTTATACGTTATACATTATACGTTATACGTTATACATTACATGTTATACGTTATACGTTATACGTTATACGTTATACGTTATACGTTATACGTTATACGTTATACGTTATACGTTATACGTTATACGTTATACGTTATACGTTATACGTTATACGTTATACGTTATACGTTATACGTTATACGTTATACGTTATACGTTATACGTCATGCGTTATACGTTTTACGTTATTCGTTATACGTTATCCGTTACACGTTATACGTTATACGTTATACGTTATACGTTATACGTTATACGTTATACGTTATACGTTATACGTTATGCGTGTTACGTTATTCGTTATATGTTATACGTTACACGATGTGCGTTATACGTTATACGTTATACGTTATACGTTATACGTTATACGTTATACGTTATACGTTATACGTTATACGTTATACGTTATACGTTATACGTCATACGTTATACGTTATTAGTAATACGTTATACGTGATACGTTATACGTTATACGTTATACGTTATACGTTATACGTTGTACGTTATACGTTATACGTTATACGTTATTCGTTATACGTTATACGTTGTACATTACATGTTATACGTTATACGTTATACGTTATACGTTATACGTTATACGTTATACGTCATACGTTATACGTTATTCGTAATACGTTATACGTGATACGTTATACGTTATACGTTATTCGTTATACGTTATACGTTATACGTTATACGTTATACGTTGTACGTTATACGTTATACGTTATACGTTATTCGTTATACGTTATATGTTATACATTACATGTTATACGTTATACGTTATACGTTATACGTTATACGTTATACGTTATACGTTATACGTTATACGTTATACGTTATACGTTATACGTCATACGTTATACGTTATACGTTATACGTTATACGTTGTACGTTATACGTTATACGTTATACGTTATTCGTTATACGTTATACGTTATACATAACATGTTATACGTTATACGTTATACGTTATACGTTATACGTTATACGTTATACGTTATACGTTATACGTTATACGTTATACGTTATACGTTATACGTTATACGTTATACGTTATACGTTATACGTTATACGTTATACGTTATACGTTGTACGTTATACGTTATACGTTATACGTTATTCGTTATACGTTATACGTTATACATTACATGTTATACGTTATACGTTATACGTTATACGCTATACGTTATACGTTATACGTTATACGTTATAAGTTATACGTTATACGTTATACGTTATACGTTATACGTTATACGTTATACGTTATACGTTATACGTTGTACGTTATACGTTGTACGTTATACGTTGTACGTTATACGTTATACGTTATACGTTATACGTTATACCTTATACGTTATACGTTATACGTTATACGTTATACGTTATACGTCATACGTTATACGTTATTCGTAATACGTTATACGTGATACGTTATACGTTATACGTTATTCGTTATACGTTATACGTTATACATTACATGTTATACGTTATACGTTATACGTTATACGTAATACGTTATACGTGATACGTTATACGTTATACGTTATACGTTATACGTTATACGTTGTACGTTATACGTTATACGTTATACGTTATTCGTTATACGTTATACGTTGTACATTACATGTTATACGTTATACGTTATACGTTATACGTTATACGTTATACGTTATACGTCATACGTTATACGTTATTCGTAATACGTTATACGTGATACGTTATACGTTATACGTTATACGTTATACGTTATACGTTATACGTTATACGTTGTACGTTATACGTTGTACGTTATACGTTGTACGTTATACGTTGTACGTTATACGTTATACGTTATACGTTATACGTTATACCTTATACGTTATACGTTATACGTTATACGTTATACGTTATACGTCATACGTTATACGTTATTCGTAATACGTTATACGTGATACGTTATTCGTAATACGTTATACGTGATACGTTATACGTTATACGTTATTCGTTATACGTTATACGTTATACATTACATGTTATACGTTATACGTTATACGTTATACGTAATACGTTATACGTGATACGTTATACGTTATACGTTATACGTTATACGTTATACGTTGTACGTTATACGTTATACGTTATACGTTATTCGTTATACGTTATACGTTGTACATTACATGTTATACGTTATACGTTATACGTTATACGTTATACGTTATACGTTATACGTCATACGTTATACGTTATTCGTAATACGTTATACGTGATACGTTATACGTTATACGTTATACGTTATACGTTATACGTTGTACGTTATACGTTATACGTTATACGTTATTCGTTATACGTTATACGTTATACGTTGTACGTTATACGTTATACGTTATACGTTATTCGTTATACGTTATACCTTATACGTTATACGTTATACGTTATACGTTATACGTTATACGTCATACGTTATACGTTATTCGTAATACGTTATACGTGATACGTTATACGTTATACGTTATTCGTTATACGTTATACGTTATACGTTATACGTTATACATTACATGTTATACGTTATACGTTATACGTTATGCGTTATACGTTATGCGTTATACGTTATGCGTTATACGTTATGGGTTATACGTTATACGTTATACGTTATACGTTATACGTTATACGTTATACGTTATACGTTATACGTTATACGTTATACGTTATACGTTACACGTTATACGTTATACGTTGTACGTTATACGTTGTACGTTATACGTTGTACGTTATACGTTATACGTTGTACGTTATACGTTGTACGTTATACGTTCTACGTTATACGTTATACGTTATACGTTATACGTTATACGTTATACGTTATACGTTATACGTTATACGTTATACGTTATACGTTATACGTTATACGTTATACGTTGTTCGTTATACGTTATACGTTATACGTTATTCGTTATACGTTATACGTTATACGTTATACATTACATGTTATACGTTATACGTTATACGTTATACGTTATACGTTATACGTTATACGTTATACGTTATACGTTATACGTCATACGTCATACGTTATACGTTATTCGTAATACGTTATACGTGATACGTTATACGTTGTACGTTATACGTTATACGTTATACGTTATAAGTTATACGTTATACGTCATAGGTTATACGTTATACGTTATACGTTATACGTTATACGTTATACGTTATACGTTATACGTTATGCGTTATACGTTATACGTTATACGTTACACGTTATACGTTATACGTTATACGATATACGTTATACGTTATACGTTGTACGCTATACGTTATACTTTATACGTTATAGGTGTTACGTTATACGTTATGCGTTATACGTTATTCGTAATACGTTATACGTGATACGTTATACGTTGTACGTTATACGTTATACGTTATACGTTACACATTATACGTTATACGTTATACATTACATGTTATACGTTATACGTTATACGTTATACGTTGTACGTTATACGTCATAGGTTATACGTTATATGTTATACGTTATACGTTATACCTTATACGTTATACGTTATACGTAATACGTTATACGTTATACGTTATACGTTATACGTCATACGTTCTACGTTATAGGTGTTACGTTATACGTTATACGTTATACGATATACGTTATTCGTAATACGTTATACGTGATACGTTACACGTTGTACGTTATACGTTATACGTTATACGTTATACATTATACGTTATACGTTATACATTACATGTTATACGTTATACGTTATACGTTATACGTTATACGTTATACGTTATACGTTATACGTTATACGTTATACGTTATACGTTATACGTTATACGTTATACGTTATACGTTATACGTTATACGTTATACGTTATACGTTATACGTTATACGTTATACGTTATACGTTATACGTTATACGTCATGCGTTATACGTCTTACGTTATTCGTTATACGTTATCCGTTGTACATTACATGTTATACGTTATACGTTATACGTTATACGTTATACGTTATACGTTATACGCTATTCGTTATATGTTATACGTTATACGATGTGCGTTATACGTTATACGTTATACGTTATACGTTATACGTTATACGTTATACGTTATACGTTATACGTTATACGTTATACGTTATACGTTATACGTTATACGTCATACGTTATACGTTATTAGTAATACGTTATACGTGATACGTTATACGTTATACGTTATACGTTATACGTTATACGTTATACGTTGTACGTTATACGTTATACGTTATACGTTATTCGTTATACGTTATACGTTGTACATTACATGTTATACGTTATACGTTATACGTTATACGTTATACGTTATACGTTATACGTTATACGTCATACGTTATACGTTATTCGTAATACGTTATACGTGATACGTTATACGTTATACGTTATTCGTTATACGTTATACGTTATACGTTATACGTTATACGTTGTACGTTATACGTTATACGTTATACGTTATTCGTTATACGTTATACGTTATACATTACATGTTATACGTTATACGTTATACGTTATACGTTATACGTTATACGTTATACGTTATACGTTATACGTTATACGTTGTACGTTATACGTTATACGTTATACGTTATTCGTTATACGTTATACGTTGTACATTACATGTTATACGTTATTCGTTATACGTTATACGTTATACGTTATACGTTGTACGTTATACGTTATACGTTATACGTTATTCGTTATACGTTATACGTTATACATTACATGTTATACGTTATACGTTATACGTTATACGCTATACGTTATACGTTATACGTTATACGTTATACGTTATACGTTATACGTTATACGTCATACGTTATACGTTATTCGTAATACGTTATACGTGATACGTTATACGTTATACGTTATACGTTATACGTTATACGTTGTACGTTATACGTTATACGTTATACGTTATTCGTTATACGTTATACGTTGTACATTACATGTTATACGTTATACGTTATACGTTATACGTTATACGTTATACGTTATACGTCATACGTTATACGTTATTCGTAATACGTTATACGTGATACGTTATACGTTATACGTTATTCGTGATACGTTATACGTTATACGTTATACGTTATACGTTGTACGTTATACGTTATACGTTATACGTTATTCGTTATACGTTATACGTTGTACATTACATGTTATACGTTATACGTTATACATTACATGTTATACGTTATACGTTATACGTTATACGTCATACGTTATACGTTATACGTTATACGTTATACGTCATACGTTATACGTTATTCGTAATACGTTATACGTGATACGTTATACGTTGTACGTTGTACGTTATACGTTATACGTTATACGTTATAAGTTATACGTTATACGTCATAGGTTATACGGATTATACGTTATACGTTATACGTTATACGTTATACGTTATACGTTATACGTTATACGTTATACGTTATACGTTATACGTTATACGTTATACGTTATGAGTTATACGTTATACTTTATACGTTATACGTTATACGTTATACGTTATACGTTATACGTTATACGTTATACGTTATACGTTATACGTTATACGTTATACGTTATACGTTATACGTTATACGTCATACGTTATACGTTATTCGTAATACGTTATACGTGATACGTTACACGTTGTACGTTATACGTTATACGTTATATGTTATAAGTTATACGTTATACGTCATAGGTTATACGTTATACGTTATACGTTATACGTTATACGTTATACGTTATACGTTATACGTTATGCGTTATACGTTATACGTTATACGTTATACGTTATACGTTATACGTTATGAGTTATACGTTATACTTTATACGTTATACGTTATACGTTATACGTTATACGTTATACGTTATACGTTATACGTTATACGTTATACGTCATACGTTATACGTTATTCGTAATACGTTATACGTGATACGTTACACGTTGTACGTTATACGTTATACGTTATATGTTATAAGTTATACGTTATACGTTATACGTTATTCGTTATACGTTATACGTTATACGTTATACGTTATACGTTGTACGTTATACGTTATACGTTATACGTTATTCGTTATACGTTATACGTTGTACATTACATGTTATACGTTATACGTTATACATTACATGTTATACGTTATACGTTGTACGTTATACGTTATACGTTATACGTTATACGTTATACGTTATACGTCATACGTTATACGTTATTCGTAATACGTTATACGTGATACGTTATACGTTGTACGTTGTACGTTATACGTTATACGTTATACGTTATAAGTTATACGTTATACGTCATAGGTTATACGGATTATACGTTATACGTTATACGTTATACGTTATACGTTATACGTTATACGTTATACGTTATACGTTATACGTTATACGTTATACGTTATGAGTTATACGTTATACTTTATACGTTATACGTTATACGTTATACGTTATACGTTATACGTTATACGTTATACGTTATACGTTATACGTTATACGTTATACGTTATACGTTATACGTTATACGTTATACGTCATACGTTATACGTTATTCGTAATACGTTATACGTGATACGTTACACGTTGTACGTTATACGTTATACGTTATATGTTATAAGTTATACGTTATACGTCATAGGTTATACGTTATACGTTATACGTTATACGTTATACGTTATACGTTATACGTTATACGTTATGCGTTATACGTTATACGTTATACGTTATACGTTATACGTTATACATTATACGTTATACGATATACGTTATACGTTATGCGTTATGCGTTCTTCGTTACACGTTATACGTTATTCGGTATGCGTTACACGTTATACGTTATACGTTATACGTTATACGTTATACGTTATACGTTATACGTTATACGTTGTACGTTATACGTTATACGTTATACGTTGTACGTTATACGTTATACGTTGTACGTTATACGTTATACGTTATACGTTATACGTTATACGTTATACGTTATACGTTATACGTTATACGTTATACGTTATACATTACATGTTATACGTTATACGTTATACGTTATACGTCATAGGTTATACGTTATACGTTATACGTTATACGTTATACGTTATACGTTATACGTTATACGTTATACGTTATACGTTATACGTTACACGTTATACGTTATACGTTATACGTTGTACGTTATACGTTGTACGTTATACGTTATACGTTATACGTTATACGTTATACGTTATACGTTATACGTTATACGTTATACGTTATACGTTATACGTTATACGTTGTACGTTATACGTTATACGTTATATGTTATTCGTTATACGTTATACGTTATACATTACATGTTATACGTTATACGTTGTACGTTATACGTTATACGTTATACGTTATACGTTATACGTTATACGTCATACGTTATACGTTATTCGTAATACGTTATACGTGATACGTTATACGTTGTACGTTATACGTTATACGTTATACGTTATAAGTTATACGTTATACGTCATAGGTTATACGGATTATACGTTATACGTTATACGTTATACGTTATACGTTATACGTTATACGTTATACGTTATACGTTATACGTTATACGTTATACGTTATACGTTATA
Source organism: Ptiloglossa arizonensis (assembly GCF_051014685.1). Lineage (NCBI taxonomy): Eukaryota > Metazoa > Arthropoda > Insecta > Hymenoptera > Colletidae > Ptiloglossa > Ptiloglossa arizonensis. The sequence continues at coordinate 54,906 of NW_027479266.1, read as the reverse complement.
CGTTATACATTACATGTTATACGTTATACGTTATACGTTATGCGTTATACGTTATGCGTTATACGTTATGCGTTATACGTTATGGGTTATACGTTATACGTTATACGTTATACGTTATACGTTATACGTTGTACGTTATACGTTGTACGTTATACGTTGTACGTTATACGTTATACGTTGTACGTTATACGTTGTACGTTATACGTTCTACGTTATACGTTATACGTTATACGTTATACGTTATACGTTATACGTTATACGTTATACGTTATACGTTATACGTTATACGTTATACGTTATACGTTATACGTTATACGTTGTACGTTATACGTTATACGTTATACGTTATTCGTTATACGTTATACGTTATACGTTATACGTTATACATTACATGTTATACGTTATACGTTATACGTTATGCGTTATACGTTATGCGTTATACGTTATGCGTTATACGTTATGGGTTATACGTTATACGTTATACGTTATACGTTATACGTTATACGTTATACGTTATACGTTATACGTTATACGTTATACGTTATACGTTACACGTTATACGTTATACGTTGTACGTTATACGTTGTACGTTATACGTTGTACGTTATACGTTATACGTTGTACGTTATACGTTGTACGTTATACGTTCTACGTTATACGTTATACGTTATACGTTATACGTTATACGTTATACGTTATACGTTATACGTTATACGTTATACGTTATACGTTATACGTTATACATTATACGTTATACGTTGTACGTTATACGTTATACGTTATACGTTATACGTTATACGTTATGCGTTATACGTTATACGTTATACGTTATACTTTATACGTTATACGTTATACGTTATACGTTATACGTTTTACGTTATGCGTTATACGTTATACGTTATGCGTTATTCGTTATACGTTGTACGTTATACGTTATACGTTATACGTTATTCGTTATACGTTATACGTTATACATTACATGTTATGCGTTATATGTTATACGTTATACGTTATACGTTATACGTTATACGTTGTACGTTATACGTTATACATTACATGTTATACGTTATACGTTATACGTTATACCCTATACGTTATACGTTATACGTTATACGTTATACGTTATACGTTATACGTTATACGTCATACGTTATACGTTATTCGTAATACTTTATAAGTGATACGTTATACGTTATACGTTATACGTTATACGTTATACGTTGTACGTTATACGTTATACGTTATACGTTATTCGTTATACGTTATACGTTGTACATTACATGTTATACGTTATACGTTATACGTTATACGTTATACGTTATACGTTATACGTTATACGTTATACGTTATACGTTATACGTCATACGTTATACGTTATTAGTAATACGTTATACGTGATACGTTATACGTTATACGTTATACGTTATACGTTATACGTTGTACGTTATACGTTATACGTTATACGTTATTCGTTATACGTTATACGTTGTACATTACATGTTATACGTTATACGTTATACGTTATACGTTATACGTTATACGTTATACGTCATACGTTATACGTTATTCGTAATACGATATACGTGATACGTTATACGTTATACGTTATTCGTTATACGTTATACGTTATACGTTATACGTTATACGTTGTACGTTATACGTTATACGTTATACGTTATTCGTTATACGTTATACGTTATACATTACATGTTATACGTTATACGTTATACGTTATACGTTATACGTTATACGTTATACGTTATACGTTATACGTTATACGTTATACGTTATACGTTATACGTTATACGTCATACGTTATACGTTATACGTTATACGTTATACGTTGTACGTTATACGTTATACGTTATACGTTATTCGTTATACGTTATACGTTATACATTACATGTTATACGTTATACGTTATACGTTATACGTTATACGTTATACGTTATACGTTATACGTTATACGTTATACGTTATACGTTATACGTTATACGTTATACGTTATACGTTATACGTTATACGTTATACGTTATACGTTATACGTTATACGTTGTACGTAATACGTTATACGTTATACGTTATTCGTTATACGTTATACGTTATACATTACATGTTATACGTTATACGTTATACGTTATACGCTATACGTTATACGTTATACGTTATACGTTATACGTTATACGTTATACGTTATACGTCATACGTTATACGTTATTCGTAATACGTTATACGTGATACGTTATACGTTATACGTTATACGTTATACGTTATACGTTGTACGTTATACGTTATACGTTATACGTTATTCGTTATACGTTATACGTTGTACATTACATGTTATACGTTATACGTTATACGTTATACGTTATACGTTATACGTCATACGTTATACGTTATTCGTAATACGGTATACGTGATACGTTATACGTTATACGTTATTCGTTATACGTTATACGTTATACGTTATACATTACATGTTATACGTTATACGTTATACGTTATACGTTATACGTTATACGTTATACGTTATACGTTATACGTTATACGTTATACGTTATACGTTATACGTTATACGTTATACGTTACACGTTATACGTTATACGTTATACGTTGTACGTTATACGTTGTACGTTATACGTTATACGTTATACGTTATACGTTATACGTTGTACGTTATACGTTATACGTTGTACGTTATACGTTATACGTTATACGTTATACGTTATACGTTATACGTTATACGTTATACGTTATACGTTATACGTTATACATTACATGTTATACGTTATACGTTATACGTTATACGTCATAGGTTATACGTTATACGTTATACGTTATACGTTATGCGTTATACGTTATACGTTATACGTTATACGTTATACGTTATACGTTACACGTTATACGTTATACGTTATACGTTGTACGTTATACGTTGTACGTTATACGTTATACGTTATACGTTATACGTTATACGTTATACGTTATACGTTATACGTTATACGTTATACGTTATACGTTATACGTTGTACGTTATACGTTATACGTTATATGTTATTCGTTATACGTTATACGTTATACATTACATGTTATACGTTATACGTTGTACGTTATACGTTATACGTTATACGTTATACGTTATACGTTATACGTCATACGTTATACGTTATTCGTAATACGTTATACGTGATACGTTATACGTTGTACGTTATACGTTATACGTTATACGTTATAAGTTATACGTTATACGTCATAGGTTATACGGATTATACGTTATACGTTATACGTTATACGTTATACGTTATACGTTATACGTTATACGTTATACGTTATACGTTATACGTTATACGTTATACGTTATACGTTATACATTACATGTTATACGTTATACGTTATACGTTATGCGTTATACGTTATGCGTTATACGTTATGCGTTATACGTTATGGGTTATACGTTATACGTTATACGTTATACGTTATACGTTATACGTTGTACGTTATACGTTGTACGTTATACGTTGTACGTTATACGTTATACGTTGTACGTTATACGTTGTACGTTATACGTTCTACGTTATACGTTATACGTTATACGTTATACGTTATACGTTATACGTTATACGTTATACGTTATACGTTATACGTTATACGTTATACGTTATACGTTATACGTTATACGTTGTACGTTATACGTTATACGTTATACGTTATTCGTTATACGTTATACGTTATACGTTATACGTTATACATTACATGTTATACGTTATACGTTATACGTTATGCGTTATACGTTATGCGTTATACGTTATGCGTTATACGTTATGGGTTATACGTTATACGTTATACGTTATACGTTATACGTTATACGTTATACGTTATACGTTATACGTTATACGTTATACGTTATACGTTACACGTTATACGTTATACGTTGTACGTTATACGTTGTACGTTATACGTTGTACGTTATACGTTATACGTTGTACGTTATACGTTGTACGTTATACGTTCTACGTTATACGTTATACGTTATACGTTATACGTTATACGTTATACGTTATACGTTATACGTTATACGTTATACGTTATACGTTATACGTTATACGTTATACGTTATACGTTGTACGTTATACGTTATACGTTATACGTTATACGTTATACGTTATGCGTTATACGTTATACGTTATACGTTATACTTTATACGTTATACGTTATACGTTATACGTTATACGTTTTACGTTATGCGTTATACGTTATACGTTATGCGTTATTCGTTATACGTTGTACGTTATACGTTATACGTTATACGTTATTCGTTATACGTTATACGTTATACATTACATGTTATGCGTTATATGTTATACGTTATACGTTATACGTTATACGTTATACGTTGTACGTTATACGTTATACATTACATGTTATACGTTATACGTTATACGTTATACCCTATACGTTATACGTTATACGTTATACGTTATACGTTATACGTTATACGTTATACGTCATACGTTATACGTTATTCGTAATACGTTATACGTGATACGTTATACGTTATACGTTATACGTTATACGTTATACGTTGTACGTTATACGTTATACGTTATACGTTATTCGTTATACGTTATACGTTGTACATTACATGTTATACGTTATACGTTATACGTTATACGTTATACGTTATACGTTATACGTCATACGTTATACGTTATTCGTAATACGTTATACGTGATACGTTATACGTTATACGTTATTCGTTATACGTTATACGTTATACGTTATACGTTATACGTTGTACGTTATACGTTATACGTTATACGTTATTCGTTATACGTTATACGTTATACATTACATGTTATACGTTATACGTTATACGTTATACGTTATACGTTATACGTTATACGTTATACGTTATACGTTATACGTTATACGTTATACGTTATACGTTATACGTCATACGTTATACGTTATACGTTATACGTTATACGTTGTACGTTATACGTTATACGTTATACGTTATTCGTTATACGTTATACGTTATACATTACATGTTATACGTTATACGTTATACGTTATACGTTATACGTTATACGTTATACGTTATACGTTATACGTTATACGTTATACGTTATACGTTATACGTTATACGTTATACGTTATACGTTATACGTTATACGTTATACGTTATACGTTATACGTTGTACGTAATACGTTATACGTTATACGTTATTCGTTATACGTTATACGTTATACATTACATGTTATACGTTATACGTTATACGTTATACGCTATACGTTATACGTTATACGTTATACGTTATACGTTATACGTTATACGTTATACGTCATACGTTATACGTTATTCGTAATACGTTATACGTGATACGTTATACGTTATACGTTATACGTTATACGTTATACGTTGTACGTTATACGTTATACGTTATACGTTATTCGTTATACGTTATACGTTGTACATTACATGTTATACGTTATACGTTATACGTTATACGTTATACGTTATACGTCATACGTTATACGTTATTCGTAATACGGTATACGTGATACGTTATACGTTATACGTTATTCGTTATACGTTATACGTTATACGTTATACATTACATGTTATACGTTATACGTTATACGTTATACGTTATACGTTATATGTTATTCGTTATACGTTATACGTTATACATTACATGTTTTACGTTATACGTTATACGTTATACGTTATACGTTATACGTTATACGTTATACGTTATACGTTATACGTTATACGTCATACGTTATACGTCATTCGTAATACGTTATACGTTATACGTTATTCGTTATACGTTATACGTTATACATTACATGTTATACGTTATACGTTATACGTTATACGCTATACGTTATACGTTATACGTTATACGTTATACGTTATACGTTATACGTTATACGTTATACGTTATACGTTATACGTTATACGTTATACGTTACACGTTATACGTTATACGTTATACGTTGTACGTTATACGTTGTACGTTATACGTTATACGTTCTACGTTATACGTTATACGTTATACGTTATACGTTATACGTTATACGTTATACGTTATACGTTATACGTTATACGTTGTACGTTATACGTTATACGTTATATGTTATTCGTTATACGTTATACGTTATACATTACATGTTATACGTTATACGTTGTACGTTATACGTTATACGTTATACGTTATACGTTATACGTTATGCGTTATACGTTATACGTTATACGTTATACGTTATACGTTATACGTTATACGTTATACGTTATACGTTACACGTTATACGTTATACGTTATACGTTATACGTTATACGTCATACGTTATACGTTATTCGTAATACGTTATACGTTATACGTTATACGTTATACGTTATACGTTATACGTTATACGTTATACGTTATACGTTATACGTTGTTCGTTATACGTTATACGTTATACGTTATACGTTATACGTTATACGTTATACGTTATACGTTATACGTTATACGTTATACGTTATACGTTATACGTTATACATTACATGTTATACGTTATACGTTATACGTTATACGTTATACGTTATACGTTATACGTTATACGTTATACGTTATACGTTATACGTTATACGTTATACGTTATACGTTATACGTTATTCGTTATACGTTGTTCGTTATACGTTATACGTTATACGTTATTCGTTATACGTTATACGTTATACTTTATACGTCATAAGTTATACGTTATACGTTATACGTTATACGTTATACGTTATGCGTTATACGTCCTACGATATTCGTTATACGTTATACGTTATTAGTTATACGTTATACGTTATACGTTATACGTCATAGGTTATACGTTATACGTTATGCGTTATACGTTATACGTTATACGTTATACGTTATACGTTATACGTTATACGTTATACGTTATACGTTATACGTTATACGTTATACGTTATACGTTATACGTTATACGTTATACGTTGTACGTTATACGTTATACGTTATACGTTATATGTTATTCGTTATACGTTATACGTTATACATTACATGTTTTACGTTATACGTTATACGTTATACGTTATACGTTATACGTTATACGTTATACGTTATACGTTATACGTTATACGTCATACGTTATACGTCATTCGTAATACGTTATACGTTATACGTTATACGTTATACGTTATACGTTATACGTTATACGTTATACGTTCTACGTTATACGTTGTACGTTGTACGTTATACGTTATACGTTATACGTTATACGTTATACGTTATAAGTTATACGTTATACGTTATACGTTATACGTTATTCGGTATGCGTTACACGTTATACGTTATACGTTATACGTTATACGTTATACGTTATACGTTATACGTTATACGTTATACGTTATACGTTATACGTTATACGTTATACGTTATACGTTATACGTTACACGTTATACGTTATACGTTATACGTTATACGTTATACGTTATACGTTGTACGTTGTACGTTGTACGTTATACGTTATACGTTATACATTATACGTTATACGATATACGTTATACGTTATGCGTTATGCGTTCTTCGTTACACGTTATACGTTATTCGGTATGCGTTACACGTTATACGTTATACGTTATACGTTATACGTTATACGTTATACGTTATACGTTATACGTTATACGTTATACGTTATACGTTATACGTTATACGTTATACGTTATACGTTACACGTTATACGTTATACGTTATACGTTATACGTTATACGTTATACGTTGTACGTTGTACGTTGTACGTTATACGTTATACGTTATACGTTATACGTTGTACGTTATACGTTATACGTTATACGTTATACGTTATACGTTGTTTGTTATACGTTATACGTTATACGTTATTCGTTATACGTTATACGTTATACGTTATACGTCATAAGTTATACGTTATACGTTATACGTTATACGTTATACGTTATGCGTTATACGTCCTACGATATTCGTTATACGTTATACGTTATTAGTTATACGTTATACGTTATACGTTATACGTCATAGGTTATACGTTATACGTTATACGTTATACGTTATACGTTATACGTTATACGTTATACGTTATACGTTATACGTTATACGTTATACGTTGTACGTTATACGTTATACGTTATACGTTATACGTTATACGTTATACGTTATACGTTATACGTTATACGTTATACGTTATACATTACATGTTATACGTTATACGTTATACGTTATACGTTATACGTTATACGTTATACGTTATACGTTATACGTTATACATTGTTTGTTATACGTTATACGTTATACGTTATTCGTTATACGTTATACGTTATACGTTATACGTCATAAGTTATACGTTATACGTTATACGTTATACGTTATACGTTATGCGTTATACGTCCTACGATATTCGATATACGTTATACGTCCTACGATATTCGATATACGATATACGTTATTAGTTATACGTTATACGTTATACGTTATACGTCATAGGTTATACGTTATACGTTATGCGTTATACGTTATACGTTATACGTTATACGTTATACGTTATACGTTATACGTTATACGTTATACGTTATACGTTATACGTTATACGTTATACGTTATACGTTATACGTTATACGTTATACGTTATACGTTATACGTTATACGTTATACGTTATACGTTATACGTTATACGTTATACGTTATACGTTATACGTTATACGTTATACGTTATACGTTATACGTTATTCGTTATACGTTATACGTTATACATTACATGTTACACGTTATACGTTATACGTTATACGTTATACGTTATACGTTATACGTTATACGTTATACGTTATACGTTATACGTTATACGTTATACGTTATACGTTATACGTTGTACGTTATACGTTATACGTTATACGTTATACGTTATTCGTCATACGTTATACGTTATACATTACATGTTTTACGTTATACGTTATACGTTATACGTTATACGTTATACGTTATACGTTATACGTTATACGTTATACGTTATACGTTATACGTTATACGTTATACGTTATACGTTATACGTCATACGTTATACGTCATTCGTAATACGTTATACGTGATACGTTATACGTTGTACGTTATACGTTATACGTTATACGTTGTACGTTGTACGTTGTACGTTATACGTTATACGATATACGTTATACGTTATGCGTTATACGTTATACGTTATACGTTATACGTCATAGGTTATACGTTATACGTTATGCGTTATACGTTATACGTTATACGTTATACGTTATACGTTATACGTTATACGTTACACGTTATACGTTATACGTTATACGTTATACGTTATACGTTATACGTTATACGTTATACGTTATACGTTATACGTTATACGTTATACGTTATACGTTATACGTTATACGTTATACGTTATACGTTATACGTTATACGTTATACGTTATACGTTATACGTTATACGTTATACGTTGTACGTTATACGTTGTACGTTATTCGTTATACGTTATACGTTATACGTTACATGTTATACGTTATACGTTATACGTTATACGTTATACGTTATACGTTATACGTTATACGTTATACGTTATACGTTATACGTTATACTTTATACGTTATACGTTATACGTTATACGTTATACGTTATACGTTATACGTTATACGTTATACGTTATACATTACACGTTATACGTTATACGTTATACGTTATACGTTATACGATATACGTCATACGTTATACGTTATTCATAATACGTTATACGTGATACGTTATACATTATATGTTATACGTTATACGTCATAGGTTATACGTTATACGTTATACGTTATACGTTATGCGTTATACGTTATACGTTATACGTTATACGTTATACGTTATACGTTATACGTTATACGTTATACGTTATACGTTATACGTTATACATTATACGTTATACGATATACGTTATACGTTATGCGTTATGCGTTCTTCGTTACACGTTATACGTTATTCGGTATGCGTTACACGTTATACGTTATACGTTATACGTTATACGTTATACGTTATACGTTATACGTTATACGTTATACGTTATACGTTGTACGTTATACGTTATACGTTATACGTTATACGTTATACGTTATACGTTATACGTTATACGTTCTACGTTATACGTTATACGTTATACGTTATACGTTATACGTTATACGTTATACGTTATACGTTGTACGTTATACGTTATATGTTATACGTTATACGTTATTCGTTATACGTTATACGTTATACATTACATGTTTTACGTTATACGTTATACGTTATACGTTGTTTGTTATACGTTATACGTTATACGTTATTCGTTATACGTTATACGTTATACGTTATACGTCATAAGTTATACGTTATACGTTATACGTTATACGTTATACGTTATGCGTTATACGTCCTACGATATTCGTTATACGTTATACGTTATACGTTATACGTTATACGTTATACGTCATACGTTATACGTTATTCGTAATACGTTATACGTGATACGTTATACGTTGTACGTTGTACGTTATACGTTATACGTTATACGTTATACGTTATACGTTATGAGTTATACGTTATACTTTATACGTTATACGTTATACGTTATACGTTATACGTTATACGTTATACGTTATACGTTATACGTTATACGTTATACGTTATACGTTATACGTTATACGTTATACGTCATACGTTATACGTTATTCGTAATACGTTATACGTGATACGTTACACGTTGTACGTTATACGTTATACGTTATATGTTATAAGTTATACGTTATACGTCATAGGTTATACGTTATACGTTATACGTTATACGTTATACGTTATACGTTATACGTTATACGTTATGCGTTATACGTTATACGTTATACGTTATACGTTATACGTTATACATTATACGTTATACGATATACGTTATACGTTATGCGTTATGCGTTCTTCGTTACACGTTATACGTTATTCGGTATGCGTTACACGTTATACGTTATACGTTATACGTTATACGTTATACGTTATACGTTATACGTTATACGTTGTACGTTATACGTTATACGTTATACGTTGTACGTTATACGTTATACGTTGTACGTTATACGTTATACGTTATACGTTATACGTTATACGTTATACGTTATACGTTATACGTTATACGTTATACGTTATACATTACATGTTATACGTTATACGTTATACGTTATACGTCATAGGTTATACGTTATACGTTATACGTTATACGTTATACGTTATACGTTATACGTTATACGTTATACGTTATACGTTATACGTTACACGTTATACGTTATACGTTATACGTTGTACGTTATACGTTGTACGTTATACGTTATACGTTATACGTTATACGTTATACGTTATACGTTATACGTTATACGTTATACGTTATACGTTATACGTTATACGTTGTACGTTATACGTTATACGTTATATGTTATTCGTTATACGTTATACGTTATACATTACATGTTATACGTTATACGTTGTACGTTATACGTTATACGTTATACGTTATACGTTATACGTTATACGTCATACGTTATACGTTATTCGTAATACGTTATACGTGATACGTTATACGTTGTACGTTATACGTTATACGTTATACGTTATAAGTTATACGTTATACGTCATAGGTTATACGGATTATACGTTATACGTTATACGTTATACGTTATACGTTATACGTTATACGTTATACGTTATACGTTATACGTTATACGTTATACGTTATACGTTATACGTTATACATTACATGTTATACGTTATACGTTATACGTTATGCGTTATACGTTATGCGTTATACGTTATGCGTTATACGTTATGGGTTATACGTTATACGTTATACGTTATACGTTATACGTTATACGTTGTACGTTATACGTTGTACGTTATACGTTGTACGTTATACGTTATACGTTGTACGTTATACGTTGTACGTTATACGTTCTACGTTATACGTTATACGTTATACGTTATACGTTATACGTTATACGTTATACGTTATACGTTATACGTTATACGTTATACGTTATACGTTATACGTTATACGTTATACGTTGTACGTTATACGTTATACGTTATACGTTATTCGTTATACGTTATACGTTATACGTTATACGTTATACATTACATGTTATACGTTATACGTTATACGTTATGCGTTATACGTTATGCGTTATACGTTATGCGTTATACGTTATGGGTTATACGTTATACGTTATACGTTATACGTTATACGTTATACGTTATACGTTATACGTTATACGTTATACGTTATACGTTATACGTTACACGTTATACGTTATACGTTGTACGTTATACGTTGTACGTTATACGTTGTACGTTATACGTTATACGTTGTACGTTATACGTTGTACGTTATACGTTCTACGTTATACGTTATACGTTATACGTTATACGTTATACGTTATACGTTATACGTTATACGTTATACGTTATACGTTATACGTTATACGTTATACGTTATACGTTATACGTTGTACGTTATACGTTATACGTTATACGTTATACGTTATACGTTATGCGTTATACGTTATACGTTATACGTTATACTTTATACGTTATACGTTATACGTTATACGTTATACGTTTTACGTTATGCGTTATACGTTATACGTTATGCGTTATTCGTTATACGTTGTACGTTATACGTTATACGTTATACGTTATTCGTTATACGTTATACGTTATACATTACATGTTATGCGTTATATGTTATACGTTATACGTTATACGTTATACGTTATACGTTGTACGTTATACGTTATACATTACATGTTATACGTTATACGTTATACGTTATACCCTATACGTTATACGTTATACGTTATACGTTATACGTTATACGTTATACGTTATACGTCATACGTTATACGTTATTCGTAATACTTTATACGTGATACGTTATACGTTATACGTTATACGTTATACGTTATACGTTGTACGTTATACGTTATACGTTATACGTTATTCGTTATACGTTATACGTTGTACATTACATGTTATACGTTATACGTTATACGTTATACGTTATACGTTATACGTTATACGTTATACGTTATACGTTATACGTTATACGTCATACGTTATACGTTATTAGTAATACGTTATACGTGATACGTTATACGTTATACGTTATACGTTATACGTTATACGTTGTACGTTATACGTTATACGTTATACGTTATTCGTTATACGTTATACGTTGTACATTACATGTTATACGTTATACGTTATGCGTTATACGTTATACGTTATACGTTATACGTCATACGTTATACGTTATTCGTAATACGTTATACGTGATACGTTATACGTTATACGTTATTCGTTATACGTTATACGTTATACGTTATACGTTATACGTTGTACGTTATACGTTATACGTTATACGTTATTCGTTATACGTTATACGTTATACATTACATGTTATACGTTATACGTTATACGTTATACGTTATACGTTATACGTTATACGTTATACGTTATACCTTATACGTTATACGTTATACGTTATACGTTATACGTTCTACGTCATACGTTATACGTTATACGTTATACGTTATACGTTGTACGTTATACGTTATACGTTATACGTTATTCGTTATACGTTATACGTTATACATTACATGTTATACGTTATACGTTATACGTTATACGTTATACGTTATACGTTATACGTTATACGTTATACGTTATACGTTATACGTTATACGTTATACGTTATACGTTATACGTTATACGTTATACGTTATACGTTATACGTTATACGTTATACGTTATACGTTGTACGTAATACGTTATACGTTATACGTTATTCGTTATACGTTATACGTTATACATTACATGTTATACGTTATACGTTATACGTTATACGCTATACGTTATACGTTATACGTTATACGTTATACGTTATACGTTATACGTTATACGTCATACGTTATACGTTATTCGTAATACGTTATACGTGATACGTTATACGTTATACGTTATACGTTATACGTTATACGTTGTACGTTATACGTTATACGTTATACGTTATTCGTTATACGTTATACGTTGTACATTACATGTTATACGTTATACGTTATACGTTATACGTTATACGTTATACGTCATACGTTATACGTTATTCGTAATACGGTATACGTGATACGTTATACGTTATACGTTATTCGTTATACGTTATACGTTATACGTTATACATTACATGTTATACGTTATACGTTATACGTTATACGTTATACGTTATACGTTATACGTTATACGTTATACGTTATACGTTATACGTTATACGTTATACGTTATACGTTACACGTTATACGTTATACGTTATACGTTATACGTTATACGTTATACGTTATACGTTATACGTTATACGTTATACGTTATACGTTATACGTTATACGTTATACGTTATTCGTTATACGTTGTTCGTTATACGTTATACGTTATACGTTATTCGTTATACGTTATACGTTATACTTTATACGTCATAAGTTATACGTTATACGTTATACGTTATACGTTATACGTTATGCGTTATACGTCCTACGATATTCGTTATACGTTATACGTTATTAGTTATACGTTATACGTTATACGTTATACGTCATAGGTTATACGTTATACGTTATGCGTTATACGTTATACGTTATACGTTATACGTTATACGTTATACGTTATACGTTATACGTTATACGTTATACGTTATACGTTATACGTTATACGTTATACGTTATACGTTGTACGTTATACGTTATACGTTATACGTTATATGTTATTCGTTATACGTTATACGTTATACATTACATGTTTTACGTTATACGTTATACGTTATACGTTATACGTTATACGTTATACGTTATACGTTATACGTTATACGTTATACGTCATACGTTATACGTCATTCGTAATACGTTATACGTTATACGTTATACGTTATACGTTATACGTTATACGTTATACGTTATACGTTATACGTTCTACGTTATACGTTGTACGTTGTACGTTATACGTTATACGTTATACGTTATACGTTATACGTTATAAGTTATACGTTATACGTTATACGTTATACGTTATTCGGTATGCGTTACACGTTATACGTTATACGTTATACGTTATACGTTATACGTTATACGTTATACGTTATACGTTATACGTTATACGTTATACGTTATACGTTATACGTTATACGTTATACGTTACACGTTATACGTTATACGTTATACGTTATACGTTATACGTTATACGTTGTACGTTGTACGTTGTACGTTATACGTTATACGTTATACGTTATACGTTATACGTTATACGTTATACGTTATACGTTATTCATAATACGTTATACGTGATACGTTATACATTATATGTTATACGTTATACGTCATAGGTTATACGTTATACGTTATACGTTATACGTTATGCGTTATACGTTATACGTTATACGTTATACGTTATACGTTATACGTTATACGTTATACGTTATACGTTATACGTTATACGTTATACATTATACGTTATACGATATACGTTATACGTTATGCGTTATGCGTTCTTCGTTACACGTTATACGTTATTCGGTATGCGTTACACGTTATACGTTATACGTTATACGTTATACGTTATACGTTATTCGGTATGCGTTACACGTTATACGTTATACGTTATACGTTATACGTTATACGTTATACGTTATACGTTATACGTTATACGTTATACGTTATACGTTGTACGTTGTACGTTATACGTTATACGTTATACGTTATTCGTTATACGTTATACGTTATACATTACATGTTATACGTTATACGTTATACGTTATACGTTATACGTTATACGTTATACGTTATACTTTATACGTTATACGTTATACGTTATACGTTATACGTTATACGTTATACGTTATACGTTATACGTTATACGTTACACGTTATACGTTATACGTTATACGTTATACGTTATACGATATACGTCATACGTTATACGTTATTCATAATACGTTATACGTGATACGTTATACATTATATGTTATACGTTATACGTCATAGGTTATACGTTATACGTTATACGTTATACGTTATGCGTTATACGTTATACGTTATACGTTATACGTTATACGTTATACGTTATACGTTATACGTTATACGTTATACGTTATACGTTATACATTATACGTTATACGATATACGTTATACGTTATGCGTTATGCGTTCTTCGTTACACGTTATACGTTATTCGGTATGCGTTACACGTTATACGTTATACGTTATACGTTATACGTTATACGTTATACGTTATACGTTATACGTTATACGTTATACGTTATACGTTATACGTTATACGTTATACGTTATACGTTACACGTTATACGTTATACGTTATACGTTATACGTTATACGTTATACGTTGTACGTTGTACGTTGTACGTTATACGTTATACGTTATACGTTATACGTTGTACGTTATACGTTATACGTTATACGTTATACGTTATACGTTGTTTGTTATACGTTATACGTTATACGTTATTCGTTATACGTTATACGTTATACGTTATACGTCATAAGTTATACGTTATACGTTATACGTTATACGTTATGCGTTATACGTCCTACGATATTCGTTATACGTTATACGTTATTAGTTATACGTTATACGTTATACGTTATACGTCATAGGTTATACGTTATACGTTATACGTTATACGTTATACGTTATACGTTATACGTTATACGTTATACGTTATACGTTATACGTTATACGTTATACGTTGTACGTTATACGTTATACGTTATACGTTATACGTTATACGTTGTTTGTTATACGTTATACGTTATACGTTATTCGTTATACGTTATACGTTATACGTTATACGTCATAAGTTATACGTTATACGTTATACGTTATACGTTATACGTTATGCGTTATACGTCCTACGATATTCGATATACGTTATACGTCCTACGATATTCGATATACGATATACGTTATTAGTTATACGTTATACGTTATACGTTATACGTCATAGGTTATACGTTATACGTTATGCGTTATACGTTATACGTTATACGTTATACGTTATACGTTATACGTTATACGTTATACGTTATACGTTATACGTTATACGTTATACGTTATACGTTATACGTTATACGTTATACGTTATACGTTATACGTTATACGTTATACGTTATACGTTATACGTTATACGTTATACGTTATACGTTATACGTTATACGTTATACGTTATACGTTATACGTTATTCGTTATACGTTATACGTTATACATTACATGTTACACGTTATACGTTATACGTTATACGTTATACGTTATACGTTATACGTTATACGTTATACGTTATACGTTATACGTTATACGTTATACGTTATACGTTATACGTTGTACGTTATACGTTATACGTTATACGTTATACGTTATTCGTTATACGTTATACGTTATACATTACATGTTTTACGTTATACGTTATACGTTATACGTTATACGTTATACGTTATACGTTATACGTTATACGTTATACGTTATACGTTATACGTCATACGTTATACGTCATTCGTAATACGTTATACGTGATACGTTATACGTTGTACGTTATACGTTATACGTTATACGTTGTACGTTGTACGTTGTACGTTATACGTTATACGATATACGTTATACGTTATGCGTTATACGTTATACGTTATACGTTATACGTCATAGGTTATACGTTATACGTTATGCGTTATACGTTATACGTTATACGTTATACGTTATACGTTATACGTTATACGTTACACGTTATACGTTATACGTTATACGTTATACGTTATACGTTATACGTTATACGTTATACGTTATACGTTATACGTTATACGTTATACGTTATACGTTATACGTTATACGTTATACGTTATACGTTATACGTTATACGTTATACGTTATACGTTATACGTTATACGTTATACGTTGTACGTTATACGTTGTACGTTATTCGTTATACGTTATACGTTATACGTTACATGTTATACGTTATACGTTATACGTTATACGTTATACGTTATACGTTATACGTTATACGTTGTACGTTATACGTTATACGTTATACGTTATACGTTATACGTTATACGTTATACGTTATACGTTATACGTTATACGTTATACGTTATACGTT
The DNA here is from genome assembly GCF_051014685.1 of Ptiloglossa arizonensis. Lineage (NCBI taxonomy): Eukaryota > Metazoa > Arthropoda > Insecta > Hymenoptera > Colletidae > Ptiloglossa > Ptiloglossa arizonensis. Next base: position 36,649 of record NW_027479266.1, on the reverse strand, counting down.
ATGCGTTATACGTTATACGTTATACGTTATACGTTATACGTTATACGTTATACGTTATACGTTATACGTTATACGTTATACGTTATACGTTATACTTTATACGTTATACGTTATACGTTATACGTTATACGTTATACGTTATACATTATACGTTATACGTTATACATTACACGTTATACGTTATACGTTATACGTTATACGTTATACGATATACGTCATACGTTATACGTTATTCATAATACGTTATACGTGATACGTTATACATTATATGTTATACGTTATACGTCATAGGTTATACGTTATACGTTATACGTTATACGTTATGCGTTATACGTTATACGTTATACGTTATACGTTATACGTTATACGTTATACGTTATACGTTATACGTTATACGTTATACGTTATACATTATACGTTATACGATATACGTTATACGTTATGCGTTATGCGTTCTTCGTTACACGTTATACGTTATTCGGTATGCGTTACACGTTATACGTTATACGTTATACGTTATACGTTATACGTTATACGTTATACGTTATACGTTATACGTTATACGTTGTACGTTATACGTTATACGTTATACGTTATACGTTATACGTTATACGTTATACGTTATACGTTCTACGTTATACGTTATACGTTATACGTTATACGTTATACGTTATACGTTATACGTTATACGTTGTACGTTATACGTTATATGTTATACGTTATACGTTATTCGTTATACGTTATACGTTATACATTACATGTTTTACGTTATACGTTATACGTTATACGTTGTTTGTTATACGTTATACGTTATACGTTATTCGTTATACGTTATACGTTATACGTTATACGTCATAAGTTATACGTTATACGTTATACGTTATACGTTATACGTTATGCGTTATACGTCCTACGATATTCGTTATACGTTATACGTTATTAGTTATACGTTATACGTTATACGTTATACGTCATAGGTTATACGTTATACGTTATGCGTTATACGTTATACGTTATACGTTATACGTTATACGTTATACGTTATACGTTATACGTTATACGTTATACGTTATACGTTATACGTTATACGTTACACGTTATACGTTATACGTTATACGTTATACGTTATACGTTATACGTTATACGTTATACGTTATACGTTATACGTTATACGTTATACGTTATACGTTATACGTTATACGTTATACGTTATACGTTATACGTTATACGTTATTCGTTATACGTTATACGTTATACATTACATGTTATACGTTATACGTTATACGTTATACGTTATACGTTATACGTTATACGTTATACGTTATACGTTATACGTTATACGTTATACGTTATACGTTATACGTTATACGTTATACGTTGTACGTTATACGTTATATGTTATACGTTATACGTTATTCGTTATACGTTATACGTTATACATTACATGTTTTACGTTATACGTTATACGTTATACGTTATACGTTATACGTTATACGTTATACGTTATACGTTATACGTTATACGTTATACGTCATACGTTATACGTCATTCGTAATACGTTATACGTGATACGTTATACGTTGTACGTTATACGTTATACGTTATACGTTGTACGTTGTACGTTGTACGTTATACGTTATACGTTATTCGTTATACGTTATACGTTATACATTACATGTTATACGTTATACGTTATACGTTATACGTTATACGTTATACGTTATACGTTATATGTTATACGTTATACGTTGTTTGTTATACGTTATACGTTATACGTTATTCGTTATACGTTATACGTTATACGTTATACGTCATAAGTTATACGTTATACGTTATACGTTATACGTTATACGTTATGCGTTATACGTCCTTCGATATTCGATATACGTTATACGTCCTACGATATTCGATATACGTTATACGTTATTAGTTATACGTTATACGTTATACGTTATACGTCATAGGTTATACGTTATACGTTATGCGTTATACGTTATACGTTATACGGCATAGGTTATACGTTATACGTTATACGTTATACGTTATACGTTATACGTTATACGTTATACGTTATACGTTATACGTTATACGTTATACGTTATACGTTATACGTTATACGTTATACGTTATACGTTATACGTTGTACGTTGTACGTTATACGTTATACGGCATAGGTTATACGTTATACGTTATACGTTATACGTTATACGTTATACGTTATACGTTATACGTTATACGTTATACATTACATGTTATACGTTATACGTTATACGTTATACGTTATACGTTATACGTTGTACGTTGTACGTTATACGTTATACGGCATAGGTTATACGTTATACGTTATACGTTATACGTTATACGTTATACGTTATACGTTATACGTTATACGTTATACATTACATGTTATACGTTATACGTTATACGTTATACGTTATACGTTATACGTTATACGTTGTACGTTGTACGTTATACGTTATACGTTATACGTTATACGTTATACGTTATACGTTATACGTTATACGTTATACGTTATACGTTATACGTTATACGTTATACGTTATACGTTATACGTTATACGTTATACGTTATACGTTATACGTTATACGTTATACGTTATACGTTATACGTTATACGTTATACGTTATACGTTATACGTTATTCGTTATACGTTATACGTTATACATTACATGTTATACGTTATACGTTATACGTTATACGTTATACGTTATACGTTATACGTTATACGTTATACGTTATACGTTATACGTTATACGTTATACGTTATACGTTGTACGTTATACGTTATACGTTATACGTTATATGTTATTCGTTATACGTTATACGTTATACATTACATGTTTTACGTTATACGTTATACGTTATACGTTATACGTTATACGTTATACGTTATACGTTATACGTTATACGTTATACGTTATACGTTATACGTTATACGTTATACGTTATACGTTATACGTTATACGTTGTACGTTATACGTTATACGTAATACGTTATATGTTATTCGTTATACGTTATACGTTATACATTACATGTTTTACGTTATACGTTATACGTTATACGTTATACGTTATACGTTATACGTTATACGTTATACGTTATACGTTATACGTTATACGTTATACGTTATACGTTATACGTTATACGTTATACGTTATGCGTTATACGTCCTACGATATTCGTTATACGTTATACGTTATTAGTTATACGTTATACGTTATACGTTATACGTCATAGGTTATACGTTCTACGTTATGCGTTATACGTTATACGTTATACGTTATACGTTATACGTTATACGTTATACCTTATACGTTATACGTTATACGTTATACGTTATACGTTATACGTTATACGTTATACGTTATACGTTATACGTTATACGTTGTACGTTACATGTTATACGTTATACGTTATACGTTATACGATATACGTTATACGTTATACGTTATACGTTGTACGTTATACGCTACACGTTACATGTTATACGTTATACATTATACGTTATACGTTATACGTTATACGTTATACGTTATACGTTATACGTTATACGTTATACGTTATACGTTATACGTTATACGTTATGAGTTATACGTTATACATTATACGTTATACGTTATACGTTATACGTTATACGTTATACGTTATACGTTATACGTTATATAATACGTTATACGTTATACGTTATACGTTATACGTTATACGTTATACGTTATACGTTATACGTTATACGTTATACGTTATACGTTATACGTTATACGTTATACGCTATACGTTATACGTTACACGTTATACGTTATACGTTATACGTTATACGTTATACGTTATACGTTATACGTTATACGATATACGTTATACGTTATACGTTACACGTTACACGTTATACGTTATACGTTATACGTTATACTTTATACGTTATAGGTGTTACGTTATACGTTTTACGTTATACGTTATTCGTAATACGTTATACGTGATACGTTATACGTTGTACGTTATACGTTATACGTTATACGTTACACGCTATACATTATATGTTATACGTTATACATTACATGTTATACGTTATACGTTATACGTTATATGTTATTCGTTATACGTTATACGTTATACATTACATGTTTTACGTTATACGTTATACGTTATACGTTATACGTTATACGTTATACGTTATACGTTATACGTTATACGTTATACGTTATACGTTATACGTTATACGTTATACGTTATACGTTATACGTTATGCGTTATACGTCCTACGATATTCGTTATACGTTATACGTTATTAGTTATACGTTATACGTTATACGTTATACGCTATACGTTATACGTTACACGTTATACGTTATACGTTATACGTTATACGTTATACGTTATACGTTATACGTTATACGATATACGTTATACGTTATACGTTACACGTTACACGTTATACGTTATACGTTATACGTTATACTTTATACGTTATAGGTGTTACGTTATACGTTTTACGTTATACGTTATTCGTAATACGTTATACGTGATACGTTATACGTTGTACGTTATACGTTATACGTTATACGTTACACGCTATACATTATATGTTATACGTTATACATTACATGTTATACGTTATACGTTATACGTTATACGATATACGTTATACGTTATACGTTATACGATATACGTTATACGTTATACGTTGTACGTTATACGTTATACGTTATACGTTATACGTTATTCGTTATACGTTATACGTTATACATTACATGTTATACGTTATACGTTATACGTTATACGTTATACGTTATACGTTATACGTTATACTTTATACGTTATACGTTGTACGTTGTACGTTATACGTTATACGTGATACGTTATACGTTATACGTTCTACGTTATACGTTATACGTTATACGTTATACGATATACGTTATACGTTATACGTTGTACGTTATACGTTATACGTTATACGTTATTCGTTATACGTTATACGTTATACATTACATGTTATACGTTATACGTTATACGTTATACGTTATACGTTATACGTTATACGTTATACTTTATACGTTATACGTTATACGTTATACGTTATACGTTATACGTTATACGTTATACGTTATACGTTATACGTTACACGTTATACGTTATACGATATACGTTATACGTTATACGATATACGTCATACGTTATACGTTATTCATAATACGTTATACGTGATACGTTATACATTATATGTTATACGTTATACGTCATAGGTTATACGTTATACGTTATACGTTATACGTTATACATTACATGTTATACGTTATACGTTATACGTTATACGTTATACGTTATACGTTATACGTTATACGTTATACGTTATACGTTGTACGTTGTACGTTATACGTTATACGGCATAGGTTATACGTTATACGTTATACGTTATACGTTATACGTTATACGTTATACGTTATACGTTATACGTTATACATTACATGTTATACGTTATACGTTATACGTTATACGTTATACGTTATACGTTATACGTTATACGTTATACGTTATACGTTGTACGTTGTACGTTATACGTTATACGTTATACGTTATACGTTATACGTTATACGTTCTACGTTATACGTTATACGTTCTACGTTATACGTTATACGTTATACGTTATACGTTATACGTTATACGTTATACGTTATACGTTATACGTTATACGTTGTACGTTATACGTTATACGTTATACGTTATACGTTATACGTTATACGTTATACGTTATACGTTATACGTTATACGTTATACGTTATACGTTATACGTTATACGTTATACGTTATACGTTATACGTTATACGTTATACGTTATACGTTATACGTTATACGTTATACGTTATTCGTTATACGTTATACGTTATACATTACATGTTATACGTTATACGTTATACGTTATACGTTATACGTTATACGTTATACGTTATACGTTATACGTTATACGTTATACGTTATACGTTATACGTTATACGTTGTACGTTATACGTTATACGTTATACGTTATATGTTATTCGTTATACGTTATACGTTATACATTACATGTTTTACGTTATACGTTATACGTTATACGTTATACGTTATACGTTATACGTTATACGTTATACGTTATACGTTATACGTTATACGTCATACGTTATACGTCATTCGTAATACGTTATACGTGATACGTTATACGTGTACGTTATACGCTATACGTTATACGTTATACGTTATACGTTATACGTTATACGTTATACGTTATACGTTATACGTTATACGTTATACGTTATACGTTATACGTTATACGTTATACGTTATACGTTATACGTTATACGTTATACGTTATACGTTTTACGTTATACGTTATACGTTATACGTTATACGTTATACGTTATACGTTATACGTTATACGTTATACGTTATACGTTATACGTTATACGTTATACGTTATTCGTTATACGTTATACGTTATACATTACATGTTATACGTTATACGTTATACGTTATACGTTATACGTCATACGTTATACGTTATACGTTATACGTTATACGTTATACGTTATACGTTATACGTTATACGTTATACGTTATACGTTGTACGTTATACGTTATACGTTATACGTTATATGTTATTCGTTATACGTTATACGTTATACATTACATGTTTTACGTTATACGTTATGCGTTATACGTTATACGTTATACGTTATACGTTATACGTTATACGTTATACGTTATACGTTATACGTTATACGTTATACGTTATACGTTATACGTTATACGTTATACGTTAAGCGTTATACGTCCTACGATATTCGTTATACGTTATACGTTATTAGTTATACGTTATACGTTATACGTTATACGTCATAGGTTATACGTTCTACGTTATGCGTTATACGTTATACGTTATACGTTATACGTTATACGTTATACGTTATACGTTATACGTTATACGTTATACGTTATACGTTATACGTTATACGTTATACGTTATACGTTATACGTTATACGTTATACGTTGTACGTTACATGTTATACGTTATACGTTATACGTTATACGATATACGTTATACGTTATACGTTATACGTTGTACGTTATACGCTACACGTTACATGTTATACGTTATACATTATACGTTATACGTTATACGTTATACGTTATACGTTATACGTTATACGTTATACGTTATACGTTATACGTTATACGTTATACGTTATACGTTATGAGTTATACGTTATACATTATACGTTATACGTTATACGTTATACGTTATACGTTATACGTTATACGTTATACGTTATATAATACGTTATACGTTATACGTTATACGTTATACGTTATACGTTATACGTTATACGTTATACGTTATACGTTATACGTTATACGTTATACGTTATACGTTATACGCTATACGTTATACGTTACACGTTATACGTTATACGTTATACGTTATACGTTATACGTTATACGTTATACGTTATACGTTATACGATATACGTTATACGTTATACGTTACACGTTACACGTTATACGTTATACGTTATACGTTATACGTTATACTTTATACGTTATAGGTGTTACGTTATACGTTTTACGTTATACGTTATTCGTAATACGTTATACGTGATACGTTATACGTTGTACGTTATACGTTATACGTTATACGTTACACGCTATACATTATATGTTATACGTTATACATTAGATGTTATACGTTATACGTTATACGTTATACGATATACGTTATACGTTATACGTTATACGTTATACGTTATACGTTATACGTTATACGTTATACGTTATACGTTATACGTTATACGTTATACGTTATACGTTATACGTTATACGTTATACGTTATACGTTATACGTTATACGTTATACGTTATACGATATACGTTATACGTTATACGTTATACGTTATACGTTATACGTTATACGATATACGTTATACGTTATACGTTATACGTTATACGTTATACGTTATACGTTATACGTTATACGTTATACGTTATACGTTATACGTTATACGTTATACGTTACACGTTATTCTTTATACGTTCTTCGATACACGTTATACGTTATACGTTATACGTTATACGTTTTACGTTATTCATTATACGTTATACGTTATACGATATACGTTATACGTTATACGTTATACGTTATACGTTATACGTTATACTTTATACGTTATAGGTGTTACGTTATACGTTATACGTTATACGTTATTCGTAATACGTTATACGTGATACGTTATACGTTATGCGTTATACGTTATACGTTATACGTTATACGTTATACGTTATACGTTACACGTTATACGTTATACGTTATACGTTATACGTTATACGTTATACGTTATACGTTATACGTTGTACGTTATACGTTATAAGTTGTACGTTATACGATATACGTTATACGTTATTCTTTATACGTTCTTCGTTACACGTTATACGTTATACGTTATACGTTATACGTTTTACGTTATTCATTATACGTTATACGTTATACGATATACGTTATACGTTAGAAGTTATACGTTATACGTTATACGTTATACTTTATACGTTATAGGTGTTACGTTATACGTTATACGTTATACGTTATTCGTAATACGTTATACGTGATACGTTATACGTTGTACGTTATACATTATGCGTTATACGTTTTACGTTATACGTTATACGTTATACGTTATACGTTATACGTTATACGTTATACGTTATACGTTATACGATATACGTTATACGTTATACGTTATACGTTATACGTTATACGTTATACGTTATACGTTATACGTTATACGTTATACGTTATACGTTATACGTTATACGTTATACGTTATACGTTATACGTTATACGTTATACGTTATGCGTTATACGTTATACGTTATAGGTTATACGTTATACGTTATACGTTATACGTTACAAGTTATACGTTATACGTCATAGGTTATACGTTGAACGTTATACTTTATACGTAGCATGTAATGCGTCATACGTTTTACGTTATTCGTTATACGTTTTTCGTTACAAGTTATACGTTATACGTTATACGTTATACGTTATACGTTATACGTTATACGTTATACGTTATACGTTATACGTTATACGTTATACGTTATACGTTATACGTTATACGTTATACGTTATACGTTATACGTTATACGTTATACGTTATACGTTATACGTTATACATTACATGTTATACGTTATACGTTATACGTTATACGTTATACGTTATACGTTATACGTTATACGTTATACGTTATACGTTATACGATATACGTTATACGTTATACGTTATACGATATACGTTATACGTTATACGTTATACGTTATACGTTATACGTTATACGTTATACGTTATACGTTATACGTTATACGTTATACGTTATACGTTATACTTTATACGTTATACGTTATACGTCGTAGGTTTTACGTTATACGTTATACGTTATACGTTATACGTTACAAGTTATACGTTATACGTCATAGGTTATACGTTATACGTTATACGTTATACGTTATACGTTATACGTTATACGTTATACTTTATACGTTATACGTTATACGTCGTAGGTTTTACGTTATACCTTATACGTTATACGTTATACGTTATACGTTATACGTTATACGTTATACGTTATACGTTATACGTTATACGTTATACGTTATACGTTATACGTTATACGTTATACGTTATACGTTATACGTTATACGTTATACGTTATACGTTATACGTTATACGTTATAGGTTATACGTTATACGTTATACGTTATACGTTATACGTTACAAGTTATACGTTATACGTCATAGGTTATACGTTATACGTTATACGCTATACGTTATACGTTATACGTTATACGTTTTACGATATTCGATATACGTTATACGTTATACGTTATACGTTATACGTTATACGTTATACTTTATACGTTATACGTTATACGTCATAGGTTATACGTTATACGTTATACGTTATAGGTTATACGTTATACGTTATACGTTATACGTTATACGTTATACGTTACAAGTTATACGTTATACGTCATAGGTTATACGTTATACGTTATACGTTATACGTTATACGTTATACGTTATACGTTTTACGATATTCGATATACGTTATACGTTATACGTTATACGTTATACGTTATACGTTATACGTTATACGTTATACGTTATACGTTATACATTACATGTTATACGTTATACGTTATACGTTATACGTTATACGTTATACGTTATACGTTATACGTTATACGTTATACGTTATACGATATACGTTATACGTTATACGTTATACGTTATACGTTATACGTTATACGTTATACGTTATACGTTATACGTTATACGTTATACGTTATACGTTATACTTTATACGTTATACGTTATACGTCGTAGGTTTTACGTTATACGTTATACGTTATACGTTATACGTTATACGTTATACGTTATACGTTATACGTTATACGTTATACGTTATACGTTATACGTTATACGTTATACGTTATACGTTATACGTTATACGTTATACGTTATACGTTATACGTTATACGTTATACGTTATACGTTATACGTTATACGTTATACGTTATACGTTATAGGTTATACGTTATACGTTATACGTTATACGTTATACGTTACAAGTTATACGTTATACGTCATAGGTTATACGTTATACGTTATACGTTATACGTTATACGTTATACGTTATACGTTTTACGATATTCGATATACGTTATACGTTATACGTTATACGTTATACGTTATACGTTATACTTTATACGTTATACGTTATACGTCATAGGTTATACGTTATACGTTATACGTTATAGGTTATACTTTACACGTTATACGTTATACGTCATAGGTTATACGTTATACGTTATACGTTATACGTTATACGTTATACGTCATACGTTATACGTTATACGTTATACGTTATACGTTATACGTTATACGTTATACGTTATACGTTATACGTTATACGTTATACGTTATACGTTGTACGTTATACGTTATAAGTTGTACGTTATACGATATACGTTATACGTTATTCGTTATACGTACTTCGTCAGACGTTATACGTTATACGTTATTGGTTATACGTTTTACGATATTCGATATACGTTATACGTTATACGTTATACGTTATACGTTATACGTTATACGTTATACGTTATACGTTATACGTTATACGTTATACGTTATACGTTATACGTTATACGTTATACGTTATACGTTATACGTTATACGTTATACGTTATACGTTATACGTTATACGTTATACGTTATACGTTATACGTTATACGTTATACGTTATACGTTATACGTTATACGTTATACGTTATACGTTATACGTTATACGTTATACGTTGTACGTTATACGTTATAAGTTGTACGTTATACGATATACGTTATACGTTATTCTTTATACGTTCTTCGTTACACGTTATACGTTATACGTTATACGTTATACGTTTTCCGTTATTCATTATACGTTATACGTTATACGATATACGTTATACGTTATACGTTATACGTTATACGTTATACGTTATACTTTATACGTTATAGGTGTTACGTTATACGTTATACGTTATACGTTATTCGTAATACGTTATACGTGATACGTTATACGTTATACGTTATACGTTATACGTTATACGTTATACGTTATACGTTATACGTTATACGTTATACGTTATACGTTATACGTTATACGTTATACGTTATACGTTATACGTTATACGTTATACGTTGTACGTTATACGTTATAAGTTGTACGTTATACGATATACGTTATACGTTATTCTTTATACGTTCTTCGTTACATGTTATACGTTATACGTTATACGTTATACGTTTTACGTTATTCATTATACGTTATACGTTATACGACATACGTTATACGTTATACGTTATACGTTATACGTTATACGTTATACTTTATACGTTATAGGTGTTACGTTATACGTTATACGTTATACGTTATTCGTAATACGTTATACGTGATACGTTATACGTTGTACGTTATACATTATGCGTTATACGTTTTACGTTATACGTTATACGTTATACGTTATACGTTATATGTTATACGTTATACGTTATACGTTATACGATATACGTTATACGTTATACGTTATACGTTATACGTTATATGTTATACGTTATACGTTATACGTTATACGTTATACGTTATACGTTATACGTTATACGTTATACGTTATACGTTATACGTTATACGTTATACGTTATACGTTATACGTTATACGTTATACGTTATACGTTATACGTTGTACGTTATACGTTATAAGTTGTACGTTATACGATATACGTTATACGTTATTCTTTATACGTTCTTCGTTACACGTTATACGTTATACGTTATACGTTATACGTTTTACGTTATTCATTATACGTTATACGTTATACGATATACGTTATACGTTATACGTTATACGTTATACGTTATACGTTATACTTTATACGTTATAGGTGTTACGTTATACGTTATACGTTATACGTTATTCGTAATACGTTATACGTGATACGTTATACGTTGTACGTTATACATTATGCGTTATACGTCTTACGTTATACGATATACGTTATACGTTATACGTTATACGTTATACGTTATACGTTATACGTTATACGTTATACGATATACGTTATACGTTATACGTTATACGTTATACGTTATACGTTATACGTTATACGTTATACGTTATACGTTATACGTTATACGTTATACGTTATACGTTATACGTTATACGTTATACGTTATACGTTATACGTTATACGTTATACGTTATACGTTATGCGTTATACGTTATACGTTATAGGTTATACGTTATACGTTATACGTTATACGTTACAAGTTATACGTTATACGTCATAGGTTATACGTTGAACGTCATACTTTATACGTAGCATGTAATGCGTCATACGTTTTACGTTATTCGTTATACGTTTTTCGTTACAAGTTATACGTTATACGTTATACGTTATACGTTATACGTTATACGTTATACGTTATACGTTATACGTTATACGTTATACGTTATACGTTATACGTTATACGTTATACGTTATACGTTATACGTTATACGTTATACGTTATACGTTATACGTTATACATTACATGTTATACGTTATACGTTATACGTTATACGTTATACGTTATACGTTATACGTTATACGTTATACGTTATACGTTATACGTTATACGTTATACGTTATACGTTATACGTTATACGTTATACGTTATTAGTTATACGTTATACGGTATACGTTATACGTTACATGTTATACGTCATAGGTTATACGTTGAACGTTATACGTTATACGTAGTATGTAATGCATCATACGTTTTACGTTATTCGTTATACGTTTTTCGTTACAAGTTATACGTTATACGTTATACATTATACGTTATACATTACATGTTATACGTTATACGTTATACGTTATACGTTATACGTTATACGTTATACGTTATACGTTATACGTTATACGTTATACGTTATACGTTATACGTTATACGTTATACGTTATACGTTATACGTTGTACGTTATACGTTATAAGTTGTACGTTATACGATATACGTTATACGTTATACGTTATACGTTATACGTTATACGTTATACGTTATACGTTATACGATATACGTTATACGTTATACGTTATACGTTATACGTTATACGTTATACGTTATACGTTATACGTTATACGTTATACGTTATACGTTATACGTTATACGTTATACGTTATACGTTATACGTTATACGTTATACGTTATACGTTATACGTTATACGTTGTACGTTATACGTTATAAGTTGTACGTTATACGATATACGTTATACGTTATTCGTTATACGTACTTCGTCAGACGTTATACGTTATACGTTATTGGTTATACGTTTTACGATATTCGATATACGTTATACGTTATACGTTATACGTTATACGTTATACGTTATACGTTATACGTTATACGTTATACGTTATACGTTATACGTTATACGTTATACGTTATACGTTATACGTTATACGTTATACGTTATACGTTATACGTTATACGTTATACGTTATACGTTATACGTTATACGTTATACGTTATACGTTATACGTTATACGTTATACGTTATACGTTATACGTTATACGTTATACGTTGTACGTTATACGTTATAAGTTGTACGTTATACGATATACGTTATACGTTATTCTTTATACGTTCTTCGTTACACGTTATACGTTATACGTTATACGTTATACGTTTTCCGTTATTCATTATACGTTATACGTTATACGATATACGTTATACGTTATACGTTATACGTTATACGTTATACGTTATACTTTATACGTTATAGGTGTTACGTTATACGTTATACGTTATACGTTATTCGTAATACGTTATACGTGATACGTTATACGTTATACGTTATACGTTATACGTTATACGTTATACGTTATACGTTATACGTTATACGTTATACGTTATACGTTATACGTTATACGTTATGCGTTATACGTTATACGTTATACGTTGTACGTTATACGTTATAAGTTGTACGTTATACGATATACGTTATACGTTATTCTTTATACGTTCTTCGTTACACGTTATACGTTATACGTTATACGTTATACGTTTTACGTTATTCATTATACGTTATACGTTATACGACATACGTTATACGTTATACGTTATACGTTATACGTTATACGTTATACTTTATACGTTATAGGTGTTACGTTATACGTTATACGTTATACGTTATTCGTAATACGTTATACGTGATACGTTATACGTTGTACGTTATACATTATGCGTTATACGTTTTACGTTATACGTTATACGTTATACGTTATACGTTATATGTTATACGTTATACGTTATACGTTATACGTTATACGTTATACGTTATACGTTATACGTTATACGTTATACGTTATACGTTATACGTTATACGTTATACGTTATACGTTATACGTTATACGTTATACGTTATACGTTATACGTTATACGTTATACGTTATACGTTATACGTTATACGTTATACGTTATACGTTATACGTTATACGTTGTACGTTATACGTTATAAGTTGTACGTTATACGATATACGTTATACGTTATTCTTTATACGTTCTTCGTTACACGTTATACGTTATACGTTATACGTTATACGTTTTACGTTATTCATTATACGTTATACGTTATACGATATACGTTATACGTTATACGTTATACGTTATACGTTATACGTTATACGTTATACTTTATACGTTATAGGTGTTACGTTATACGTTATACGTTATACGTTATTCGTAATACGTTATACGTGATACGTTATACGTTGTACGTTATACATTATGCGTTATACGTCTTACGTTATACGATATACGTTATACGTTATACGTTATACGTTATACGTTATACGTTATACGTTATACGTTATACGATATACGTTATACGTTATACGTTATACGTTATACGTTATACGTTATACGTTATACGTTATACGTTATACGTTATACGTTATACGTTATACGTTATACGTTATACGTTATACGTTATACGTTATACGTTATACGTTATACGTTATACGTTATACGTTATACGTTATACGTTATGCGTTATACGTTATACGTTATAGGTTATACGTTATACGTTATACGTTATACGTTACAAGTTATACGTTATACGTCATAGGTTATACGTTGAACGTCATACTTTATACGTAGCATGTAATGCGTCATACGTTTTACGTTATTCGTTATACGTTTTTCGTTACAAGTTATACGTTATACGTTATACGTTATACGTTATACGTTATACGTTATACGTTATACGTTATACGTTATACGTTATACGTTATACGTTATACGTTATACGTTATACGTTATACGTTATACGTTATACGTTATACGTTATACGTTATACGTTATACGTTATACGTTATACATTACATGTTATACGTTATACGTTATACGTTATACGTTATACGTTATACGTTATACGTTATACGTTATACGTTATACGTTATACGTTATACGTTATACGTTATACGTTATACGTTATACGTTATTAGTTATACGTTATACGGTATACGTTATACGTTACATGTTATACGTCATAGGTTATACGTTGAACGTTATACGTTATACGTAGTATGTAATGCATCATACGTTTTACGTTATTCGTTATACGTTTTTCGTTACAAGTTATACGTTATACGTTATACATTATACGTTATACATTACATGTTATACGTTATACGTTATACGTTATACGTTATACGTTATACGTTATACGTTATACGTTATACGTTATACGTTATACGTTATACGTTATACGTTATACGTTATACGTTATACGTTATACGTTATACGTTATACATTACATGTTATACGTTATACGTTATACGTTATACGTTATACGTTATACGTTATACGTTATACGTTATACGTTATACGTTGTACGTTATACGTTATACGTTATACGTTATACGTTGTACGTTATACGTTATACGTTATAAGTTGTACGTTATACGATATACGTTATACGTTATTCGTTATACGTATTTCGTTACACGTTATACGTTATACGTTATACGTTATACGTTTTACGATATTCGATATACGTTATACGTTATACGTTATACGTTATACGTTATACGTTATACGTTATACTTTATACGTTATACGTTATACGTTATACGTTATACGTCATAGGTTATACGTTATACGTTATACGTTATACGTTATACGTTATACGTCATACGTTATACGTTATACGTTATACGTTATACGTTATACGTTATACGTTATACGTTATACGTTATACGTTATGCGTTTTACGTTATTCGTTATATGTTATACGTTATACGATATGCGTTATACGTTATACTTTATACGGGATACGTTATACGTCATACGTTATACGTTATACGTTATACGTCATACGTTATACGTTATACGTTATACGTTATACGTTATACATTACATGTTAAACGTTATACGTTATACGTTATACGTTATACGTTATACGTTATACGTTATACGTTATACGTTATACGTTGTACGTTATACGTTGTACGTTATACGTTGTACGTTATACGTTATACGTCATAGGTTATACGTTATACGTTATACGTTATACGTTATACGTTATACGTCATACGTTATACGTTATACGTTATACGTTATACGTTATACGTTATACGTTATACGTTATCCGTTATACGTTATACGTTATGCGTTTTACGTTATTCGTTATATGTTATACGTTATACGATATGCGTTATACGTTATACTTTATACGGGATACGTTATACGTCATACGTTATACGTTATACGTTATACGTCATACGTTATACGTTATACGTTATACGTTATACGTTATACATTACATGTTAAACGTTATACGTTATACGTTATACGTTATACGTTATACGTTATACGTTATACGTTATACGTTGTACGTTATACGTTGTACGTTACACGTTATACGTTATACGTTATACGTTGTACGTTATACGTTATAAGTTGTACGTTATACGATATACGTTATACGTTATTCGTTATACTTACTTCGTTACACGTTATACGTTATACGCTATACGTTATACGTTTTACGATATTCGATATACGTTATACGTCATACGTTATACGTTATACGTTATACGTTATACGTTATACGTTATACGTTATACGTTTTACGATATTCGATATACGTTATACGTTATACGTTATACGCTATACGTTATACGTTATACGTTATACTTTATACGTTATACGTTATACGTTATACGTTATACGTTATACGTTATACGTTATACGTTATACGTTATACGTTATACGTTATACGTTATACGTTATACGTTATACGTTATACGTTATACGTTATACGTTATACGTTATACGTTATACGTTATACGTTATACGTTATACGTTATACGTTATACGTTGTACGCTATACGTTATACGTTACACGTTATACGTTATACGTTATACGTTATACGTTATACGTTATACGTTATACGTTATACGCTATACGTTATACGTTATTCGTTATACGTTATACGTTATACGTTATACGTTATACGTTATACGTTATACGTTATATGTTATACGTTATACGTTATACGTTATACGTTATACGTTATACGTTATACGTTATACGTTATACGTTATACGTTATACGTTATACGTTACACGTTATACGTTACACGTTATACGTTATACGTTATACGTTATACGTTATACGTTATACGTTATACGTTATACGATATACGTTATACGTTATACGTTATACGTTATACGTTATACGTTATACGTTATACGTTGTACGTTATACGTTATAAGTTGTACGTTATACGATATACGTTATACGTTATTCTTTATACGTTCTTCGTTACACGTCATACGTTATACGTTATACGTTATACGTCTTACGTTACTCATTATACGTTATACGTTATACGATATACGTTATACGTTATACGTTATACGTTATACGTTATACGTTATACGTTATACTTTGTACGTTATAGGTGTTACGTTATACGTTTTACGTTATACGTTATTCGTAATACGTTATACGTGATACGTTATACGTTGTACGTTATACGTTATACGTTATACGTTACACGCTATACATTATATGTTATACGTTATACATTACATGTTATACGTTATACGTTATACGTTATACGATATACGTTATACGTTATACGTTATACGTTATACGTTATACGTTATACGTTATACGTTATACGTTATACGTTATACGTTATACGTTATACGTTATACGTTATACGTTATACGTTATACGTTATACGTTACACGTTATACGTTGTACGTTATACGTTATAAGTTATACGTTATACGATATACGTTATACGTTATTCGTTATACGTACTTCGTTACACGTTATACGTTATACGTTTTACGATATACGATATACGTTATACGTTATTCTTTATACGTTCTTTGTTACACGTTATACGTTATACGTTATACGTTATACGTTTTACGTTATTCATTATACGTTATACGTTATACGATATACGTTATACGATATACGTTATACGTTATACGTTATACGTTATACGTTATACGTTATACGTTATGCGTTATACGTTATACGTTATACGTTATACGTTATACGTTATACGTTATACGTTATACGTTATACGTTATACGTTATACGTTATACGTTATACGTTATACGTTATACGTTATACGTTATACGTTATACGTTATACGTTATACGTTATACGTTATACGTTATACGTTATACGATATACGTTATACGTTATACGTTATACGTTATACGTTATACGTTATACGTTATACGTTATACGTTATACGTTATACGTTATACGTTATACGTTATACGTTATACGTTATACGTTATACGTTATACGTTATACGTTATACGTTATACGTTATACGTTATACGTTATACGTTATACGTTATACGTTATACGTTATACGTTATACGTTATACGTTATACGTTATACGTTATACGTTATACGTTATACGTTATACGTTATACGTTATACGTTGTACGTTATACGTTATAAGTTGTACGTTATACGATATACGTTATACGTTATTCTTTATACGTTATACGTTATACGATATACGTTATACGTTATACGTTATACGTTATACGTTATACGTTATACGTTATACTTTATACGTTATAGGTGTTACGTTATACGTTATACGTTATACGTTATTCGTAATACGTTATACGTGATACGTTATACGTTATACGTTATACGTTATACGTTATACGTTATACGTTATACGTTATACGTTATACGTTATACGTTATACGTTATACGTTATACGTTTTACGTTATTCATTATACGTTATACGTTATACGATATACGTTATACGTTATACGTTATACGTTATACGTTATACGTTATACGTTATACGTTATACTTTATACGTTATAGGTGTTACGTTATACGTTATACGTTATACGTTATTCGTAATACGTTATACGTGATACGTTGTACGTTATACGATATACGTTATACGTTATTCTTTATACGTTCTTCGTTACACGTTATACGTTATACGTTATACGTTATACGTTTTACGTTATTCATTATATGTTATACGTTATACGATATACGTTATACGTTATACGTTATACGTTATACGTTATACGTTATACTTTATACGTTATAGGAGTTACGTTATACGTTATACGTTATACGTTATTCGTAATACGTTATACATGAAACGTTATACGTTGTACGTTATACATTATGCGTTATACGTTTTACGTTATACGTTATACGTTATACGTTATACGTTATACGTTATACGTTATACGTTATACGTTATACGATATACGTTATACGTTATACGTTATACGTTATACGTTATACGTTATACGTTATACGTTATACGTTATACGTTATACGTTATACGTTATACGTTATACGTTATACGTTATACGTTATACGTTATACGTTATACGTTATACGTTATACGTTATACGTTATACGTTATACGTTATACGTTATACGTTATACGTTATACGTTATACGTTATGCGTTATACGTTATACGTTATAGGTTATACGTTATACGTTATACGTTATACGTTACAAGTTATACGTTATACGTGATAGGTTATACGTTGAACGTTATACTTTATACGTAGCATGTAATGCGTCATACGTTTTACGTTATTCGTTATACGTTTTTCGTTACAAGTTATACGTTATACGTTATACGTTATACGTTATACGTTATACGTTATACGTTATACGTTATACGTTATACGTTATACGTTATACGTTATACGTTATACGTTATACGTTATACGTTATACGTTATACGTTATACGTTATACGTTATACGTTATACGTTATACGTTATACGTTATACGTTATACGTTATACGTTATACGTTATACGTTATACATTACATGTTATACGTTATACGTTATACGTTATACGTTATACGTTATACGATATACGTTATACGTTATACGTTATACGTTATACGTTATACGTTATACGTTATACATTACATGTTATACGTTATACGTTATACGTTATACGTTATACGTTATACGTTATACGTTATACGTTATACGTTATACGTTATACGATATACGTTATACGTTATACGTTATACGTTATACGTTATACGTTATACGTTATACGTTATACGTTATACGTTATACGTTATACGTTATACGTTATACGTTATACGTTATACGTTGTACGTTACATGTTATACGTCATAGGTTATACGTTGAACGTTATACGATATACGTAGTATGTAATGCATCATACGTTTTACGTTATTCGTTATACGTTTTTCGTTACAAGTTATACGTTATACGTTATACATTATACGTTATACGTTATACGTTATACGTTGTACGTTACATGTTATACGTTATACGTTATACGTTATACGATATACGTTATACGTTATACGTTATACGTTGTACGTTATACGCTACACGTTACATGTTATACGTTGTACGTTATACGCTACACGTTACATGTTATACGTTATACATTATACGTTATACGTTATACGTTATACGTTATACGTTATACGTTATACGTTATACGTTATACGTTATACGTTATACGTTATACGTTATACGTTATGAGTTATACGTTATACATTATACGTTATACGTTATACGTTATACGTTATACGTTATACGTTATACGTTATACGTTATACGTTATACGTTATACGTTATACGTTATACGTTATACGTTATACGTTATACGTTATACGTTATACGTTATACGTTATACGTTATACGTTATACGTTATACGTCATAGGTTATACGTTATACGTTATACGTTATACGTTATACGTTATACGTTATACGTTATACGTTATACGTTATACGTTATACGTTATACCTTATACGTTATGCGTTATACGTTGTACGATATTCTTTATACGTTATACGTTATTAGTTATACGTTATACGGTATACGTTATACGTTGTACGTTACATGTTATACGTCATAGGTTATACGTTGAACGTTATACGTTATACGTAGTATGTAATGCATCATACGTTTTACGTTATTCGTTATACGTTTTTCGTTACAAGTTATACGTTATACGTTATACATTATACGTTATACGTTATACATTACATGTTATACGTTATACGTTATACGTTATACGTTTTACGTTATACGTTATACGTTATACGTTATACGTTATACGTTATACGTTATACGTTATACGTTATACGTTATACGTTATACGTTATACGTTATACGTTATACATTACATGTTATACGTTATACGTTATACGTTATACGTTATACGTTATACGTTATACGTTATACGTTATACGTTGTACGGTATACGTTATAAGTTTTACGTTACACGCTACACGTTACACGTTATACGTTACACGTTATACGTTATACGTTATACGTTATACGTTATACGTTATACGTTATACGTTATACGTTATACGTTATACGTTATACGTTATACGTTATACGTTATACGTTATACGTTATACGTTATAGGTTATACGTTATACGTTATACGTTATACGTTATACGTTATACGTTATACGTTATACGTTATACGTTATACGTTATACGTTATACGTTATACGTTATACGTTATACGTTATACGTTGTACGTTATACGTTATAAGTTGTACGTTATACGATATACGTTATACGTTACTCGTTATACGTACTTCGTTACACGTTATACGTTATACGTTATACGTTATACGTTTTACGATATACGATATACGTTATACGATATACGATATACGTTATACGTTATACTTTATACGTTATAGGGGTTACGTTATACGTTATACGTTATACGTTATTCGTAATACGTTATACGTGATACGTTATACTTTGTACGTTATACGTTATACGTTATACGTTATACATTATACGTTATACGTTATACATTACATGTTATGCGTTATACGTTATACGTTATACGTTATACGTTATACGTTATACGTTCTACGTTCTACGTTATACGTTATACGTTATACGTTATACGTTATACGTTATACGTTATACGTTATACGTTATACGTTATACGTTATACGTTATACGTTATACGTTATACGTTATACGTTGTACGTTATAAGATGTACGTTATACGATATACGTTATACGTTTTTCGGTATACGTACTTCGTTACACGTTATACGTTATGGGTTATACGTTACACGTTATACGTTATACGTTATACGTTATACGTTGTACGTTATACGTTATAAGTTGTACGTTATACGATATACGTTATACGTTATTCTTTATACGTTCTTCGTTACACGTTATACGTTATACGTTATACGTTATACGTTTTACGTTATTCGTTATGCGTTATACGTTATACGATATACGTTATACGTTATACGTTACACGTTATACGTTATACGTTATACGTTATACTTTATACGTTATAGGTGTTACGTTATACGTTATTCGTAATACGTTATACGTGATACGTTATACGTTATACGTTATACGTTATACGATATACGTTATACGTTATACTTTATACGTTATACGTTATACGTTATACGTTATACGATATACGTTATACGTTATACGTTATACGTTATACGTTATACGTTATACGTTATACGTTATACGTTGTACGGTATACGTTATAAGTTTTACGTTATACGATATACGTTATACGTTATATGTTATACGTTATACGTTATACGTTATACGTTATACGTTATACGTTATACGTTATACTTTATACGTTATACGTTATACGTTATACGTTATACGTTATACGTTATACGTTATACGTTATACGTTATACGTTATACGTTGTACGTTATACGTTATAAGTTGTACGTTATACGATATACGTTATACGTTATTCTTTATACGTTCTTCGTTACACGTTATACGCTATACGTTATACGTTATACGTTTTACGTTATTCGTTATACGTTATACGTTATACGATATACGTTATACGTTATACGTTATCTGTTATACGTTATACGTTATACGTTATACGTTATACGTTATACGTTATACGTTATACGTTATACGTTATACGTTATACGTTATACGTTATACGTTATACGTTCTACGTTATACTTTATACGTTATACGTTATACGTTATACGTTCTTCGTTACACGTTATACGTTATACGTTATACGTTATACGTTATACGTTATACGTTTTACGTTATTCGTTATACGATATACATTATACGTTATACGTTATACGTTATACGTTATGCGTTATACATTACATGTTATACGTTATACGTTATACGATATACATTATACGTTATACGTTATACGTTATACGTTATGCGTTATACATTACATGTTATACGTTATACGTTATACGTTATACGTTATACGTTATACGTTATACGTTATACGTTATACGTTATACGTTATACGTTATACGTTATACGTTATACGTTATACGTTATACGTTATACGTTATACGTTATACGTTATACGTTATACGTTATACGTTATACGTTATACGTTGTACGGTATACGTTATAAGTTTTACGTTATACGATATACGTTATACGTTATATGTTATACGTTATACGTTATACGTTATACGTTATACGTTATACGTTATACTTTATACGTTATACGTTATACGTTATACGTTATACGTTATACGTTATACGTTATACGTTATACGTTATACGTTATACGTTATACGTTATACGTTGTACGTTATACGTTATAAGTTGTACGTTATACGATATACGTTATACGTTATTCTTTATACGTTCTTCGTTACACGTTATACGTTATACGTTATACGTTATACGTTTTACGTTATTCGTTATACGTTATACGTTATACGATATACGTTATACGTTATACGTTATAGGTTATACGTTATACGTTATACGTTATACTTTATACGTTATACGTTATACGTTATACGTTATACGTTATACGTTATACGTTATACGTTATACGTTATACGTTATACGTTATACGTTATACGTTATACGTTATACGTTATACGTTATACGTTATACTTTATACGTTATACGTTATACGTTATACGTTATAAGTTATACGTTATACGTTATACGTTATACGTTATACGTTATACGTTGTACGTTATACGTTATAAGTTGTACGTTTTACGATATACGTTATACGTTATTCTTTATACGTTCTTCGTTACACGTTATACGTTATACGTTATACGTTATACGTTATACGTTTTACGTTATTCGTTATACGATATACATTATACGTTATACGTTATACGTTATACGTTATGCGTTATACATTACATGTTATACGTTATACGTTATACGATATACATTATACGTTATACGTTATACGTTATACGTTATGCGTTATACATTACATGTTATACGTTATACGTTATACGTTATACGTTATACGTTATACGTTATACGTTATACGTTATACGTTATACGTTATACGTTATACGTTATAGGTTATACGTTATACGTTATACGTTATACTTTATACGTTATACGTTATACGTTATACGTTATACGTTATACGTTATACGTTATACGTTATACGTTATACGTTATACGTTATACGTTATACGTTATACGTTATACGTTATACGTTATACGTTATACTTTATACGTTATACGTTATACGTTATACGTTATAAGTTGTACGTTATACGTTATACGTTATACGTTATACGTTATACGTTGTACGTTATACGTTATAAGTTGTACGTTTTACGATATACGTTATACGTTATTCTTTATACGTTCTTCGTTACACGTTATACGTTATTCGTTATACGTTATACGTTATACGTTTTACGTTATTCGTTATACGATATACATTATACGTTATACGTTATACGTTATACGTTATGCGTTATACATTACATGTTATACGTTATACGTTATACGATATACATTATACGTTATACGTTATACGTTATACGTTATGCGTTATACATTACATGTTATACGTTATACGTTATACGTTATACGTTATACGTTATACGTTATACGTTATACGTTATACGTTATACGTTATACGTTATACGTTATACGTTATACGCTATACGTTATACGTTATACGTTATACGTCATAGGTTATACGTTATACGTTATACGTTATACGTTATACGTTATACGTTATACGTTATACGTTATACGTTATACGTTATACGTTATACGTTATACCTTATACGTTATGCGTTATACGTTGTACGATATTCTTTATACGTTATACGTTATTAGTTATACGTTATACGGTATACGTTATACGTTGTGCGTTACGTGTTATACGTCATAGGTTATACGTTGAACGTTATACGTTATACGTAGTATGTAATGCATCATACGTTTTACGTTATTCGTTATACGTTTTTCGTTAGAAGTTATACGTTATACGTTATACATTATACGTTATACGTTATACATTACATGTTATACGTTATACGTTATACGTTATACGTTTTACGTTATACGTTATACGTTATACGTTATACGTTATACGTTATACGTTATACGTTATACGTTATACGTTATACGTTATACGTTATACGTTATACATTACATGTTATACGTTATACGTTATACGTTATACGTTATACGTTATACGTTATACGTTATACGTTATACGTTATACGTTGTACGTTACATGTTATACGTTATACGTTATACGTTATACGATATACGTTATACGTTATACGTTACTCGTTATACGTACTTCGTTACACGTTATACGTTATACGTTATACGTTATACGTTTTACGATATACGATATACGTTATACGATATACGATATACGTTATACGTTATACTTTATACGTTATAGGGGTTACGTTATACGTTATACGTTATACGTTATTCGTAATACGTTATACGTGATACGTTATACTTTGTACGTTATACGTTATACGTTATACGTTATACATTATACGTTATACGTTATACATTACATGTTATGCGTTATACGTTATACGTTATACGTTATACGTTATACGTTATACGTTCTACGTTCTACGTTATACGTTATACGTTATACGTTATACGTTATACGTTATACGTTATACGTTATACGTTATACGTTATACGTTATACGTTATACGTTATACGTTATACGTTATACGTTATACGTTGTACGTTATAAGATGTACGTTATACGATATACGTTATACGTTTTTCGGTATACGTACTTCGTTACACGTTATACGTTATGGGTTATACGTTACACGTTATACGTTATACGTTATACGTTATACGTTGTACGTTATACGTTATAAGTTGTACGTTATACGATATACGTTATACGTTATTCTTTATACGTTCTTCGTTACACGTTATACGTTATACGTTATA
Source organism: Ptiloglossa arizonensis (assembly GCF_051014685.1). Classification (NCBI taxonomy): domain Eukaryota; kingdom Metazoa; phylum Arthropoda; class Insecta; order Hymenoptera; family Colletidae; genus Ptiloglossa; species Ptiloglossa arizonensis. The sequence continues at coordinate 9,232 of NW_027479266.1, read as the reverse complement.
CGTTATACGTTTTACGTTATTCGTTATGCGTTATACGTTATACGATATACGTTATACGTTATACGTTACACGTTATACGTTATACGTTATACGTTATACTTTATACGTTATAGGTGTTACGTTATACGTTATTCGTAATACGTTATACGTGATACGTTATACGTTATACGTTATACGTTATACGATATACGTTATACGTTATACTTTATACGTTATACGTTATACGTTATACGTTATACGATATACGTTATACGTTATACGTTATACGTTATACGTTATACGTTATACGTTATACGTTATACGTTGTACGGTATACGTTATAAGTTTTACGTTATACGATATACGTTATACGTTATATGTTATACGTTATACGTTATACGTTATACGTTATACGTTATACGTTATACGTTATACTTTATACGTTATACGTTATACGTTATACGTTATACGTTATACGTTATACGTTATACGTTATACGTTATACGTTATACGTTGTACGTTATACGTTATAAGTTGTACGTTATACGATATACGTTATACGTTATTCTTTATACGTTCTTCGTTACACGTTATACGCTATACGTTATACGTTATACGTTTTACGTTATTCGTTATACGTTATACGTTATACGATATACGTTATACGTTATACGTTATCTGTTATACGTTATACGTTATACGTTATACGTTATACGTTATACGTTATACGTTATACGTTATACGTTATACGTTATACGTTATACGTTATACGTTATACGTTCTACGTTATACTTTATACGTTATACGTTATACGTTATACGTTCTTCGTTACACGTTATACGTTATACGTTATACGTTATACGTTATACGTTTTACGTTATTCGTTATACGATATACATTATACGTTATACGTTATACGTTATACGTTATGCGTTATACATTACATGTTATACGTTATACGTTATACGATATACATTATACGTTATACGTTATACGTTATACGTTATGCGTTATACATTACATGTTATACGTTATACGTTATACGTTATACGTTATACGTTATACGTTATACGTTATACGTTATACGTTATACGTTATACGTTATACGTTATACGTTATACGTTATACGTTATACGTTATACGTTATACGTTATACGTTATACGTTATACGTTATACGTTATACGTTATACGTTGTACGGTATACGTTATAAGTTTTACGTTATACGATATACGTTATACGTTATATGTTATACGTTATACGTTATACGTTATACGTTATACGTTATACGTTATACTTTATACGTTATACGTTATACGTTATACGTTATACGTTATACGTTATACGTTATACGTTATACGTTATACGTTATACGTTATACGTTATACGTTGTACGTTATACGTTATAAGTTGTACGTTATACGATATACGTTATACGTTATTCTTTATACGTTCTTCGTTACACGTTATACGTTATACGTTATACGTTATACGTTTTACGTTATTCGTTATACGTTATACGTTATACGATATACGTTATACGTTATACGTTATAGGTTATACGTTATACGTTATACGTTATACTTTATACGTTATACGTTATACGTTATACGTTATACGTTATACGTTATACGTTATACGTTATACGTTATACGTTATACGTTATACGTTATACGTTATACGTTATACGTTATACGTTATACGTTATACTTTATACGTTATACGTTATACGTTATACGTTATAAGTTATACGTTATACGTTATACGTTATACGTTATACGTTATACGTTGTACGTTATACGTTATAAGTTGTACGTTTTACGATATACGTTATACGTTATTCTTTATACGTTCTTCGTTACACGTTATACGTTATACGTTATACGTTATACGTTATACGTTTTACGTTATTCGTTATACGATATACATTATACGTTATACGTTATACGTTATACGTTATGCGTTATACATTACATGTTATACGTTATACGTTATACGATATACATTATACGTTATACGTTATACGTTATACGTTATGCGTTATACATTACATGTTATACGTTATACGTTATACGTTATACGTTATACGTTATACGTTATACGTTATACGTTATACGTTATACGTTATACGTTATACGTTATACGTTATACGCTATACGTTATACGTTATACGTTATACGTCATAGGTTATACGTTATACGTTATACGTTATACGTTATACGTTATACGTTATACGTTATACGTTATACGTTATACGTTATACGTTATACGTTATACATTACATGTTATACGTTATACGTTATACGTTATACGTTATACGTTATACGTTATACGTTATACGTTATACGTTATACGTTATACGTTATACGTTGTACGTTATACGTTATAAGTTGTACGTTATACGATATACGTTATACGTTACTCGTTATACGTACTTCGTTACACGTTATACGTTATACGTTATACGTTATACGTTTTACGATATACGATATACGTTATACGATATACGATATACGTTATACGTTATACTTTATACGTTATAGGGGTTACGTTATACGTTATACGTTATACGCTACACGTTACATGTTATACGTTATACATTATACGTTATACGTTATACGTTATACGTTATACGTTATACGTTATACGTTATACGTTATACGTTATACGTTATACGTTATACGTTATACGTTATGAGTTATACGTTATACATTATACGTTATACGTTATACGTTATACGTTATACGTTATACGTTATACGTTATACGTTATATAATACGTTATACGTTATACGTTATACGTTATACGTTATACGTTATACGTTATACGTTATACGTTATACGTTATACGTATACGTTATACGTTATACGTTATACGCTATACGTTATACGTTACACGTTATACGTTATACGTTATACGTTATACGTTATACGTTATACGTTATACGTTATACGATATACGTTATACGTTATACGTTACACGTTACACGTTATACGTTATACGTTATACGTTATACTTTATACGTTATAGGTGTTACGTTATACGTTTTACGTTATACGTTATTCGTAATACGTTATACGTGATACGTTATACGTTGTACGTTATACGTTATACGTTATACGTTACACGCTATACATTATATGTTATACGTTATACATTACATGTTATACGTTATACGTTATACGTTATACGATATACGTTATACGTTATACGTTATACGTTATACGTTATACGTTATACGTTATACGTTATACGTTATACGTTATACGTTATACGTTATACGTTATACGTTATACGTTATACGTTATACGTTACACGTTATACGTTGTACGTTATACGTTATACGTTATACGTTATACGTTATACGTTACACGTTATACGTTATACGTTATACGTTATACGTTATACGTTATACGTTATACGTTGTACGTTATACGTTATGAGTTGTACGTTATACGATATACGTTATACGTTATTCTTTATACGTTCTTCGTTACACGTTATACGTTATACGTTATACGTTATACGTTTTACGTTATTCATTATACGTTATACGTTATACGATATACGTTATACGTTATACGTTATACGTTATACGTTATACGTTATACTTTATACGTTATAGGTGTTACGTTATACGTTATACGTTATACGTTATTCGTAATACGTTATACGTGATACGTTATACGTTATGCGTTATACGTTATACGTTATACGTTATACGTTATACGTTATACGTTACACGTTATACGTTATACGTTATACGTTATACGTTATACGTTATACGTTATACGTTATACGTTATACGTTATACGTTATACGTTATACGTTATACGTTATACGTTATACGTTATACGCTATACGTTATACGTTACACGTTATACGTTATACGTTATACGTTATACGTTATACGTTATACGTTATACGTTATACGATATACGTTATACGTTATACGTTACACGTTACACGTTATACGTTATACGTTATACGTTATACTTTATACGTTATAGGTGTTACGTTATACGTTTACGTTATACGTTATTCGTAATACGTTATACGTGATACGTTATACGTTGTACGTTATACGTTATACGTTATACGTTACACGCTATACATTATATGTTATACGTTATACATTACATGTTATACGTTATACGTTATACGTTATACGATATACGTTATACGTTATACGTTATACGTTATACGTTATACGTTATACGTTATACGTTATACGTTATACGTTATACGTTATACGTTATACGTTATACGTTATACGTTATACGTTACACGTTATACGTTGTACGTTATACGTTATAAGTTATACGTTATACGATATACGTTATACGTTATTCGTTATACGTACTTCGTTACACGTTATACGTTATACGTTATACGTTATACGTTTTATGATATACGATATACGTTATACGTTATTCTTTATACGTTCTTTGTTACACGTTATACGTTATACGTTATACGTTATACGTTTTACGTTATTCATTATACGTTATACGTTATACGATATACGTTATACGTTATACGTTATACGTTATACGTTATACGTTATACGTTATGCGTTATACGTTATACGTTATACGTTATACGTTATACGTTATACGTTATACGTTATACGTTATACGTTATACGTTATACGTTATACGTTATACGTTATACGTTATACGTTATACGTTATACGTTATACGTTATACGTTATACGATATACGTTATACGTTATACGTTATACGTTATACGTTATACGTTATACGATATACGTTATACGTTATACGTTATACGTTATACGTTATACGTTATACGTTATACGTTATACGTTATACGTTATACGTTATACGTTATACGTTATACGTTACACGTTATACGTTATACGTTATACGTTATACGTTATACGTTATACGTTATACGTTATACGTTATACGTTATACGTTATACGTTATACGTTATACGTTATACGTTATACGTTATACGTTATACGTTATACGTTATACGTTATACGTTATACGTTGTACGTTATACGTTATGAGTTGTACGTTATACGATATACGTTATACGTTATTCTTTATACGTTCTTCGTTACACGTTATACGTTATACGTTATACGTTATACGTTTTACGTTATTCATTATACGTTATACGTTATACGATATACGTTATACGTTATACGTTATACGTTATACGTTATACGTTATACTTTATACGTTATAGGTGTTACGTTATACGTTATACGTTATACGTTATTCGTAATACGTTATACGTGATACGTTATACGTTATGCGTTATACGTTATACGTTATACGTTATACGTTATACGTTATACGTTATACGTTACACGTTATACGTTATACGTTATACGTTATACGTTATACGTTATACGTTATACGTTATACGTTGTACGTTATACGTTATAAGTTGTACGTTATACGATATACGTTATACGTTATTCTTTATACGTTCTTCGTTACACGTTATACGTTATACGTTATACGTTATACGTTTTACGTTATTCATTATACGTTATACGTTATACGATATACGTTATACGTTAGACTTTATACGTTATACGTTATACGTTATACTTTATACGTTATAGGTGTTACGTTATACGTTATACGTTATACGTTATTCGTAATACGTTATACGTGATACGTTATACGTTGTACGTTATACATTATGCGTTATACGTTTTACGTTATACGTTATACGTTATACGTTATACGTTATACGTTATACGTTATACGTTATACGTTATACGATATACGTTATACGTTATACGTTATACGTTATACGTTATACGTTATACGTTATACGTTATACGTTATACGTTATACGTTATACGTTATACGTTATACGTTATACGTTTTTCGTTACAAGTTATACGTTATACGTTATACGTTATACGTTATACGTTATACGTTATACGTTATACGTTATACGTTATACGTTATACGTTATACGTTATACGTTATACGTTATACGTTATACGTTATACGTTATACGTTATACGTTATACGTTATACGTTATACGTTATACGTTATACGTTATACGTTATACGTTATACGTTATACGTTATACGTTATACGTTATACGTTATACATTACATGTTATACGTTATACGTTATACGTTATACGTTATACGTTATACGTTATACGTTATACGTTATACGTTATACGTTATACGATATACGTTATACGTTATACGTTATACGTTATACGTTATACGTTATACGTTATACGTTATACGTTATACGTTATACGTTATACGTTATACGTTATACGTTATACTTTATACGTTATACGTTATACGTCGTAGGTTTTACGTTATACGTTATACGTTATACGTTATACGTTATACGTTATACGTTATACGTTATACGTTATACGTTATACGTTATACGTTATACGTTATACGTTATACGTTATACGTTATACGTTATACGTTATACGTTATACGTTTTACGATATTCGATATACGTTATACGTTATACGTTATACGTTATACGTTATACGTTATACGTTATACTTTATACGTTATACGTTATACGTCATAGGTTATACGTTATACGTTATACGTTATAGGTTATACGTTATACGTTATACGTTATACGTTATACGTTATACGTTACAAGTTATACGTTATACGTCATAGGTTATACGTTATACGTTATACGTTATACGTTATACGTTATACGTTATACGTTTTACGATATTCGATATACGTTATACGTTATACGTTATACGTTATACGTTATACGTTATACGTTATACGTTATACGTTATACGTTATACATTACATGTTATACGTTATACGTTATACGTTATACGTTATACGTTATACGTTATACGTTATACGTTATACGTTATACGTTATACGATATACGATATACGTTATACGTTATACGTTATACGTTATACGTTATACGTTATACGTTATACGTTATACGTTATACGTTATACGTTATACGTTATACGTTATACGTTATACGTTATACGTTATACTTTATACGTTATACGTATACGTTATAGGTGTTACGTTATACGTTATTCGTAATACGTTATACGTGATACGTTATACGTTATACGTTATACGTTATACGATATACGTTATACGTTATACATTACATGTTATACGTTATACGTTATACGTTATACGTTATACGTTATACGTTATACGTTATACGTTATACGTTATACGTTGTACGTTATAAGATGTACGTTATACGATATACGTTATACGTTTTTCGGTATACGTACTTCGTTACACGTTATACGTTATGGGTTATACGTTACACGTTATACGTTATACGTTATACGTTATACGTTGTACGTTATACGTTATAAGTTGTACGTTATACGATATACGTTATACGTTATTCTTTATACGTTCTTCGTTACACGTTATACGTTATACGTTATACGTTATACGTTTTACGTTATTCGTTATGCGTTATACGTTATACGATATACGTTATACGTTATACGTTACACGTTATACGTTATACGTTATACGTTATACTTTATACGTTATAGGTGTTACGTTATACGTTATTCGTAATACGTTATACGTGATACGTTATACGTTATACGTTATACGTTATACGATATACGTTATACGTTATACTTTATACGTTATACGTTATACGTTATACGTTATACGATATACGTTATACGTTATACGTTATACGTTATACGTTATACGTTATACGTTATACGTTATACGTTGTACGGTATACGTTATAAGTTTTACGTTATACGATATACGTTATACGTTATATGTTATACGTTATACGTTATACGTTATACGTTATACGTTATACGTTATACGTTATACTTTATACGTTATACGTTATACGTTATACGTTATACGTTATACGTTATACGTTATACGTTATACGTTATACGTTATACGTTGTACGTTATACGTTATAAGTTGTACGTTATACGATATACGTTATACGTTATTCTTTATACGTTCTTCGTTACACGTTATACGCTATACGTTATACGTTATACGTTTTACGTTATTCGTTATACGTTATACGTTATACGATATACGTTATACGTTATACGTTATCTGTTATACGTTATACGTTATACGTTATACGTTATACGTTATACGTTATACGTTATACGTTATACGTTATACGTTATACGTTATACGTTATACGTTATACGTTCTACGTTATACTTTATACGTTATACGTTATACGTTATACGTTCTTCGTTACACGTTATACGTTATACGTTATACGTTATACGTTATACGTTTTACGTTATTCGTTATACGATATACATTATACGTTATACGTTATACGTTATACGTTATGCGTTATACATTACATGTTATACGTTATACGTTATACGATATACATTATACGTTATACGTTATACGTTATACGTTATGCGTTATACATTGCATGTTATACGTTATACGTTATACGTTATACGTTATACGTTATACGTTATACGTTATACGTTATACGTTATACGTTATACGTTATACGTTATACGTTATACGTTATACGTTATACGTTATACGTTATACGTTATACGTTATACGTTATACGTTATACGTTATACGTTATACGTTGTACGGTATACGTTATAAGTTTTACGTTATACGATATACGTTATACGTTATATGTTATACGTTATACGTTATACGTTATACGTTATACGTTATACGTTATACTTTATACGTTATACGTTATACGTTATACGTTATACGTTATACGTTATACGTTATACGTTATACGTTATACGTTATACGTTATACGTTATACGTTGTACGTTATACGTTATAAGTTGTACGTTATACGATATACGTTATACGTTATTCTTTATACGTTCTTCGTTACACGTTATACGTTATACGTTATACGTTATACGTTTTACGTTATTCGTTATACGTTATACGTTATACGATATACGTTATACGTTATACGTTATAGGTTATACGTTATACGTTATACGTTATACTTTATACGTTATACGTTATACGTTATACGTTATACGTTATACGTTATACGTTATACGTTATACGTTATACGTTATACGTTATACGTTATACGTTATACGTTATACGTTATACGTTATACGTTATACTTTATACGTTATACGTTATACGTTATACGTTATAAGTTATACGTTATACGTTATACGTTATACGTTATACGTTATACGTTGTACGTTATACGTTATAAGTTGTACGTTTTACGATATACGTTATACGTTATTCTTT